>NC_048307.1:48265054-48284210 GCF_013100865.1 Trachemys scripta elegans
GGGAGGTGGGGAAGGAGGGATGGGATCAGAGGAGGGCGGTGGGTAGCGGGGAATGGAGGGATGGGAGGTGGGGAAGGAGGGATGGGATCAGAGGAGGGCGGTGGGTAGCGGGGAATGGAGGGACGGGAGGAGGGGAGGGGACGGGAGGTGGGGAAGGAGGGATGGGATCAGAGGAGGGCGGTGGGTAGCGGGGAATGGAGGGACGGGAGGAGAAGAGGGGAGGGGAGGTGGGGAAGGAGGGATGGGATCAGAGGAGGGCGGGGGGTAGCGGGGAATGGAGGGACGGGAGGAGGAGAGGAGAGGAGAGGAGAGGAGAGGAGAGGAGGGATGGGATCAGAGGAAGGCGGTGGGTAGCAGGGAATGGAGGGATGGGAGGTGGGGAAGGAGAGATGGGATCAGAGGAGGNTGAGAGGAGGAGAGCGGAGGTGGGGAAGGAGGTAAGGGATCAGAGAAAGGCGGTGGGAAGCGGGGAATGGAGGGACGGGAGGAGGAGAGGGATGGGGAGGTGGGGAAGGAGGAATGGGATCAGAGGAGGGCGGTGGGTAGCGAGGAATGGAGGGACGGGAGGAGGGGAGGGGAGGTGGGGAAGGCGGGGTGGGATCAGGGGGTGGCAGACGGGAGCGGGGCTGGAAACGGCGGCCGGGCGGACGCAGAGTAGCAGAGGCCGCCCCGCCCCGCCCCGCCCTAGCCCGAAGCTCCGCTCACCGGGCCGCGCTCCAGCCGAGCCGAGCCGAGCCGCCGCCGCCACGAGGCCGCCGAGGCGGGTTCCGGCCGGGCCGAGCGGCCTCCTGCCCGGCGTTCCTGGCCCCGCCCCGCTGCCTGCGGAGCCTCCGCCGGGCCGCGGGGGAGGCTGCAGCGCTGCTAGGCCTGTAGCGCCAGAGCCGAGGGAGGCCGGATTAGGCCCAGCACGGACAGGGCCGGGGACGGAGCCGCCGCTTCCCCGGGCTGTCCGCAGCTAATTACTCGGGGGCGGCGCTGAATTGCGGGTGCCCGTGTCACCCCCCCCCCATGGGGCTGCTGTGCGCTGCACGGGCCTAGCCGAGGAGACAAGCCGGAGCCCCCCCGGCAACCTGCTCCCGCCGGCCCGGAGGTGGCAGTGGGGAGAGCTCGCAAAAATGAAGAGCCTCGGATGTCAGTAGCAAATCGGGCCGGCTGCTGCTGGGACCTGCCCCCACGGCGCTTGCCGTGTCAGGCCCCGATCCGGCAAACCCGTCTCGGTGCTCAGGCGCCTTATGCCCATTGGTTCCAGCACCTAAATCCCTCTGGGGAGCTGGGCCTTGGAGTGCGTGAGGAGGCCAAGAGTGCAGCTTATAGGCTTGGAAAGGGGTAGATTGTGATCACTAGATGTCAGGTTCACCGCACACCCACAAACTGCCAACACAATATTTCCATCAACAATCATGGAAATTTGCAGCTAGGCAAAGGGAGGGGAATGGCGCTTGAGAACTTGTGTTTAAGGATCTTTAATTTGTGTATTTTGACATGTGATGTTGACAGTTTGTGTCTTAAGGGTTCTAGAGCATTCTTTTTGAATCTCAACGTTTACTGTCATTAGATAATTGTCTGACCCCAGCCCATTGTTCCATAATCTGCAACTGTGAAAATTTAAATCGACACAAATCTGAAAAAAAATGCTTAAAAATAAACATATGACCTGTTGAAATTATAAAGAAAAAATAGAATTCTGCTACACCTATGCTTAAAGCATTTGCAGGATCTATTCTAGACCTAAATAATACTTACCATGACATCCTTAATGTGTCCCATCTCTGGTTCATTTTATAGGGCCTCATCCTGCAAATGCTTAATCACCAGGGTAGCTTTGCTTGTGCAAGTTCTCCCATTGAAGTCAGTGAGACGACTCAAGGCTGCTCATGTGCATAAGAATATTCAGGATCTGCCCCATACCCCAGGTTCCACAAAAGTGGAATAATAATAATGATTAACAATAAATATCCAAGTTAAATGAGACATAATTAAAGCAAATTTGGCCTGTCATGCCTCTCCACACAGGAGTTCTGAATTAAGAAGACAAGATTTGGTTTGCCCTTTTGTACCTTATTGTGTGTACAGCACCACAGACATATGCTCTTTTGCAGTAGGAAAAATAAACAGCAAACATAATCCTGGCCTTCCAGTGCAGACTTTATAAAGACACAAATAGATACAGTGTAAATGACACCGGTAGAAGACAGCAGCGTTGGGTTGGGATGTTTGCACACTTTGGCCTTGTGGGACAAGTGGATTGTTAGGAGCAGAGCTGTGGGATATTTCAATTGGGTGGCAATTTCAAAAAGTAAAAAAAAAAAAATTAGTTTTGGGTCAGACCAATAACAAAATTTTCAAATTTTTGGCAAATTGAAAAGTCAAGACTATAACAGGGTTCAAAAAAGAACTAGATAAATTAATGGAAGATATGTCTATCAATGGCTATTAGCTGGGATGGGCAGGGATGGTGTCCCTAGCCTCTGTTTGCCAGAAGCTGGGAATGGGCGACAGGGGATGGATCACTTGGTGGTTACCTGTTCTGTTCATTCCCTCTGGGGTACCTGGCATTGGCCACTGTCGGAAGACAGGATGCTGGGCTAGATGGACCTTTGGTCTGACTCAGTATGGCCGTTCTTATGTGAAAACCAATTTCATTTCAGGTCAAGCAAAATGTTTTGTTTAGATTTCAGCCATGTTTTAACACTTTCGAACTTTGAAAAAAATAAAAGAAATTTTGAAAGAAAAAAGTAATTTCATACCAAAAAAATCAAAACATTTTGATTTTTTCAGAATTGTTTTTCTTGGAAACAAACTTCAAAACTGGCATGAATTCGCAAAATGTTTTGGTGTAGCTGAATTTGCATTTTTCAGCAAAAATTTTAAACCAAAAATTGTAAATGGCCTGATTCTGTAAGGTGCTGAGCTCCTCTTGGGAGATGCTGGATGTCACCACTCCCACTACCTTCCATAGGAGTTGAAGGTGCTCAGCACCTTGTGAGATTGGGCGCTGAGTGAAAGTTGATTGGTCCAGTGATGAAGGTATGAAGTTGGGAGTGGGAAAAGGAGCCAAAGGGCCTTCTGTAGTCATTTAAACCACCTCAGAGTGGGTGTAAAAGTTGCATAGGGTGCAAATGACTAAACAAGGTGCTGGGTAATGCTGAATCTGGCCCTTTAAAGCAGACAGGATTGAAGTTTGGGAGCAGAGATCTAAAAATCAGCTGTTAACCACCCTGCCATGATACTGTATGAAAATATCTCATGTAGAATCTGCCTTTGCAAATCATAGCAAACTGACTGGCACAGGCCACCCTATAAAAATTAAGCTTTTTGAAGGTGATAAAAAACAAAACAAAAAACAATTAACACCTGAAGCTAGGATTGTATAAAGCCAGTAAATGTGTGTATTAAAACATCGGCGTTGGACTGATTAAAAGAGATCACACTGTTTCTCTTGGCTAGGCACTCACAGACTTCACTTTTGTTTACTTCCTATAAAGTAGGATGAGTGGATGAGCTGCGAAAATTGAGAAACTCCCCCTTTCCCTGTTTCTTTGTATTTACAGTCTCGGGCATCTTACTAGATATTAACACAGTATGGGCCGCATTCAGACCCGCAGTCAGCAGGAGCAGCTCCACTGGCTCTGCGTTTTGCCTCCTGCACACGGCCTGAATTCAGCTCCATGTGTCTCACTGAACGCACCAGCTTTTGAATTCAACAAAAATGATAAAGCTGTAAACAAAACCTAAATAGAAAGAGGCCCAGCCTTCAGATGTGATGTTCTGTTCCTGCGATCACAGGACAATGGAAATACCAGTGTATCCTGCAGTTATTTGTAGTGACACCCTTGGGTCCAATACCGATTTGGGAAAATGTAGACATTAATTAATTACTATTTTTAAGCACTGATAATCAGGGCCGCCCAGACGATTCAGGGGGCTTGGGGCAAAGCGGGGGAGCTTGTACTCACCGGGCAGCGCTCCGAGTCTTCGGCAGCACTGAAGGGCCCCCCGCCGCCGAAATGCTGCCAAAGACCCGAAGCGATTGAAGGGCCCCCCGCCGCTGAAATGCCGCCATAGACCCAGACCGCCGCTGGGTGAGGAAAGGTATTGTCGGCCAGGGCTTGCGGGGCTCCTGCGGGGCCCAGGGCCTGGGGCAAATTGCCCCACTTGCCCCCCTCCCCGGGCGGCCCTGCCAATAATGGGCCAGGCATGATACAAGCCTTCAAATACAGATACTCCCTGCACCAGTGAGATGTAATCTAAGGCCCTGATCCTGCAAGTGGGGCAACGTGTTCATTTATGGGGAGCAACTTGCAGGACTGGGGTCTCAATTAGACAGGCAGAGGAGATATGACACACTAGGGGCCAAATTTTCCACTTGTTTCTGGTTTACATTGGTGTGACTCCATTGACTTTAATGGAGTTGTTCCTTGTTTGTATCTGTGCAAAGGACAGGAAAATCAAGCTCTAGATCTGTAGGTTTTTGTTATAACAATAATTATTAAAATTATTAACTTATAATAAGGGAATTGGCAGTGTGTCCTTGTGGCTAGTGCACTGGACTAGGACTCAGGAGACCTGGTTCTATTCCCATCTCTGCTACTGGCCTGCTGGGAGAGTTTACACAAGTCACTTCACCATCCGTGCCTCAGTTTCTCCATCTGTAAAATGGGGATAACCATACTGACCTCCTTTGTAAAGCCGGTTGATATCTACTGATGAAAAGCTAGGTATTATCCGCTTCAGCTCTGAACACCCCTGAATGCTGGAAGTGCTCAGATCCAGCTGCGCATGAGGCCCTCTGATGTTCAGGAAGATAAATGCCCCCCATTGACAAGAAACCCAGCTCCCGGGGCCAGCTGTGCTGGCTGCCTGTAGAGGGCAGCCTGTGACCTAGCTGGGCTCCCCGCTGCCTGGCTCTGTGTTCGCCTGAAGACTTTTTAAACTTTCGAGCTTCGCCTCCCTCCCTTGCGTCATGGAAAAGACTGGAGTGTGAGAGGGACCCAGCTGTGGAGCGGGGCAGAGGCATCCAGGGGTACGTGGGGGGCAGAGCAAACAGGGAAAGGGGGAGCCCCCAGGCTACAACAGGCAACTCCCCAAAACTTACAGGGGGCACCCCAAAACAGCAGGCGCAGGAAGGAATCAACAAGGAAAACTGAGCGGGACCTGGGAGCGCAGAGCCGGGAGGAGGAGCCCAGAGACTGGGGCTTCTCCTGCATAAGCGCCCTGCGCAAGAACGGCGGAGGCTGGGATCATCTTGTGCGCGCAGAGCTTTGGCTGGAGCTGATCCCGGCCGGCGGCTCGGCAAGATGGAGTGAAGGGAGGAGAGCTCTGCTGGAGGTGACCGGTCCTTGCCCCCGGAGAAGGGGGTCTGAAGGGGCACGTGTAGCTATTTGGGCCTCCAGGTCTCCCTGCAAGCCGCAGCTCCCCAGCAGCCAGGACTGGGGCCAGAGCAGAGATCTTTTCGCCCAGCACAGCCTGGAGAAGTGTGTCCCCTGGCTTTATCCCTCTCTCCAAACGGAAGTGCCTCTGTTTTGCTGAATTCTTCAGGCAGCTTCCTCCCCCTCCCCGCTCCCCTCTTCACCCCCGGACACAAGAAAACGGAATCGCATCCCCACCCCACTCCCCTGCAATCACTGGGAATTGGGAAACTTCATTGTTGTTGCACCCCAAAATCTGCAGGGAGTGCTCCGAAGGAGGGGATCCAGTGGATCGCTGCTTCCCTTGCCTGACGCTTTGGCTTTTCATCTTGGAAACACTGCAGCGTTTGGAAGGAACTTCGGTGGGTTTTGTGTGCAGCTCGTTTGAAGAGAAGGGAATTTGCCACATTTTTGATGGTTGGTTTTTGTTCCTCTCCAAAGGGCTGGATCATTATTTGCTCTGACTGTATCAATTTCAGGGCGCAGAGAGGAACTGGCCAGGAAATAATCCCAACAAAAGAAACCCATTTGTCAAACAGTTTTCAGACGGAATCAATGGATCTGACTCTAAAATCTTTCAGCCCTCATCAGGGACTTGTCTAACTTTGTGTCGGTGGGTGAGTGGCAAATCCTTCCCTTTTTACTTGGCACTTGTCAATTTGGGTTGTAAAAGTGATTTAAAGATTCCCTATCCCGGAAGAGCTCAGTTACTTCTCTTTTTGTCTCCGTTTTTAAACTTTGCGTGAACTTTTAACATCTTCTTGAAGAGGGTGGGTTTTTTTAGGCGACTGTGTTGTTATTGCTGTGTGAGAGGCGTGACACATTCAATCTTGGATTGCTTTTTGGCTTTTTAGTTTCCTCCACCCCCTTGGAGGTTTGTGGATTTCAAAAAATCAGCCCCATCAGGAATTGCAAAATATTTGTGTTGGGATCATTTAAGGTTGTGCTTTTGTTTTGTTTTGCCTTTTTTTAAAGGTATTTTTCAAGCACTGTGATTCTGAATTGCACTGGATATGCTTTTTGGAAGATGGGCCAAGGTTTATAATTTTTTTCTTAATCCTTAAAAAAAAGAATTCCAGAAAAAAAAGAAGGGATTTTTGATTTCTTGCATTCGATCAAGATTATGTTGGGAATATTTTTAATGTAAATTCAAGCAGGAAAGGTGGACAGCACAGGGACAGACTGACAGCTAGATAAACTCTATATGGAGCTGACAATTTTATGGATGTGTGTCCATCTGACTGAGGCCTATATCACCTAAACGGAGGGTGCAAAACATGTTTGATTGCCCTAGGAATGCCATTTTTAGCCAATGAATTTAGACTGCAGTGTGAATGTATAGGCCTTGAAGTTAAAAAAATTTAGAAAAAAATATAAACATATATATTTTTGTTACTTCAAGGTGAATTCAACTAAACTTTTTTCCACATCACTGTTACAGATTATAAACCGGTGTTTTACAGATTATAAATCAGTGTCTCTGACTGTTGAAGCATCTGAGGTGTTGGTTTAGTGGTGGTGCTGTGGGGTGTCAAGTTATATAGTCCTCCAGGGAGCAGTCATGGCGTTGAAAGCCAGAGCACTTTACAACTTCCAGAGTGAAAACAAAGAAGAGATCAGCATCCAGGAGAATGAGGAGCTGGTGATCTTCAGCGAAAACTCCCTGGACGGGTGGCTGCAGGGCAAGAACAGCCGAGGAGAAACTGGCATCTTCCCTGCCTCTTACGTCGAGATCCTCAGGTCCCGGTCGAGCTCCAGTTATACAGACTATTCAAACAGTCCAGCCAGCTCCCCTGGGAATGAGTCCTTCTACATGCCCCCTTCCAACACCAACACCTCCCATCAGGGCAGCTTTGAGGATGATGATGATGATGACTGGGATGACTGGGACGATGGCTGCACAGTGGTGGAAGAGCCACGGGGCAGCCCTGGCACCAATGGGCACCCCTCCCCTAACCTGCAGTACCCTGCAGCATACCCCAACCAGAATGCTGGCTATCGTCCCAAGCCAGCCTTGGAGAGGCAGGACAGCATCAGTTCCTCCAAGAGGGGCAGCGTGGTGGGGCGGAACCTCAACCGCTTCTCCTGTTTCGTCCGCTCTGGGGTGGAGGCCTTTATCCTGGGAGATGTGCCCATGATGTCCAAGATCGCTGAGACCTACTCCATCGAGATGGGTCCCAAGGGCCCCCAGTGGAAGGCCAACCCACACCCTTTCATCTGCTCTGTGGAGGAGCCCACCAAGCAAACAAAATTCAAGGGCATCAAGAGCTACATCTCCTACAAGCTGACCCCTAGCAGCATCAATGCGCCGGTCTATCGGCGGTACAAGCACTTTGACTGGCTGTACAACCGCCTGCTGAACAAGTTCACAGTGATCTCGGTTCCACACCTGCCCGAGAAGCAGGCCACTGGGCGCTTCGAGGAGGACTTCATCGAGAAGCGCAAGCGGAGGCTGATCTTGTGGATGGACCACATGACCAGCCACCCTGTGCTGTCCCAGTATGAGGGCTTTCAGCACTTCCTCACTTGCCGCGATGACAAGCAGTGGAAGATGGGCAAGCGGCGGGCAGAGAAGGATGAGATGGTGGGGGCCAGCTTCCTGCTGACCTTCCAGATCCCCACAGAGCACCAGGACCTGCAGGATGTGGAAGACCGGGTGGACTCGTTCAAGGCCTTCAGCAAGAAGATGGACGACAGCGTCTTGCAACTGACCAACATGGCCTCGGAGCTAGTGCGCAAGCATGTGGGGGGGTTCCGGAAGGAGTTCCAGAAGCTGGGCAACGCTTTCCAAGCCATCAGCTACTCCTTCCAGATGGACCCACCCTACAGTTCGGATGCGCTCAACAATGCCATCTCGCACACAGGCAAGACGTACGAGACCGTTGGGGAGATGTTTGCCGAGCAGCCCAAGAACGACCTTTTCCTCATGCTGGATACTCTCTCCTTGTACCAAGGGCTCCTCTCCAACTTCCCAGACATCATTCACCTTCAGAAAGGTAAGTCATGCCCAGGCGCAGCTTTCTTTGGGCCTCAGTTGCTGCCATGATTAGCCTGTCTCAGGAGACTGCCCCAGGGACAGGCAACATTTGGCTGTTTAATGGAGGTGGCCTTCTCCTGAAGGTGGAGCAGGATTGGACTAAATTTCCTTGGGGATAATCTGGGGTGGTCTCCCAAGACAGGAGGTAGGCAGCCTCTTATAGAAGTTTCACGGTATTTTGTCTTTCAAAGTGCTGTGCCCCCATTAACTAATTCAACCTCCTGTTATTCCTGGGAGGCAGGTGCACATAATTACTCTAATTTTGCAGCTGGGGAACCTGAGAACAATTAAATTGGGGTCCAAGGTTTCAACAGGGACCTGGAATTTTAGGTGCTTCATTTTTCTGGGTGCCAAGTTTGGAAAGCTCCAGAGCCTGATTTTCAGAGGACCTTAGTATCCCCTGCCCCTGGGACTGCAGCTGGAGTCGTGGATGCTCCGTACTCTGCAAGTCGCTGAGGTATCTAAAGTGGAACAGTTAATATTAGAGGCGACTTTAGGAAATTTGGGCTTAAGTGACTTCCCCAAGGCACACAGTGAGTCAGTGGCAGAGCTCAAGTGTTGTTTTTCCCAGCCTCATATTCAGTCTCTTAGACCATGCTGCCTCTGGAAAGGGTTGTTTGAATCTCTGGGACCAGGATATGGGCCAGGATCTGCCTTATGCACAAGTCAGATGTGCTGCTGTTTAATGCCCTATATTTCTTCGCATTCCATGTGACCACCTGACATTTTACCTGACTCTGGCTGTGGCACCCGATTTCCCTCCCGCTGACTCACACTTAGAAGAGGAAGCAGAGTGCATTTTGACAGCCCTGTGATTGGTTCCTCGCTGGGGAGTCCAGCCCGGACAGAGACTTTCTTGAATGAACCCTGCTTAGGAATCACCTCATGACCAGGACCAGCCAGCTCCTCCTCCTCCTCCTTTCTTATCTCCTTCATTAAGATAATGAGACCCTGATTAAGTATCCTCAATCTCTCCAGTAATGTCTGGAAAGGAAATCTAGTGACAGATAAATCCCTGTTTCCCCATACTGGCAGAGCTGACTGTGATGCATTTGTATTCACCATGCTGGTTGCAGGGAGCAGCCCAGGGCACCTTCTGCAGGTGGCTAGGATCATGTTTGCTCTGAGCCTACACAGTCTTTTGCTTCTAGGGAAGCCCAAGGCCTCTGTTAGCTCCTCTCAGAGAGCCTCAGAACACCAGAGAGCAAGACCTCTTGGAAATTCATTGCTCCATGTCTGCCAGTGCAGAGCCAGGCTGCCCTGTTGGGCCAGAGAGATGGAGAATCTTGTTTTATCCCAGAAGAGGACAGAGAGTGCCCAGGAAACAGGAGATGATAATTGGCGAGGTGGGAGTAGCATGGCCAGCACAAAGTCTTGGCATGCTGTTTGTCAGAGTAGCTGGCGTCAGAGTCCTGGTGAGGCCTGGATTCCTGAACACACTGTTTGTGTCTGTGTTTGGCTAGCAGCAGAGTTGTGAGAATCACTATAGAGAGTCGTGCACTTGAGGAAAAGCAGTCCCTTTCAATCTCAGAAGTCCTACTGCTTGTGCCAAGCTCCCTCCTCTAATCATATGTGGCCTGGCGAAAGTGAGACATTTGAGTGTTTTGGGGACACGTGGCAAAATAAGAGGTACTGCATTGTAAACTACTCCAGGAGGCCCAGGGTGGAGGTGCTGCAGGAACAAAATGCCTGCTCAAGAGAAAACAGCCTTGTCGGTCACAGAGGGATAGATTTCCAAAAGCACAGGAACCTAACTCCCACTGGAGAAAAATCTACCCAGAGACTCTTTGTCTTCCTTCGGGGTTGCCAGCCCCACTAACTTGCATTTCCATCCAAGGGGGGGAAGCTGGCAAGAGGATCCAGTTCTGATTTCACTCCAGGGCAAATATTTTGCCAGTGAAAGGTACAGGCAGGAAGACTGGGCTGTTAGATGCTTTTCTACAATGCCATTGTATGTATCCAGG
Organism: Trachemys scripta elegans; assembly: GCF_013100865.1. Lineage (NCBI taxonomy): Eukaryota > Metazoa > Chordata > Testudines > Emydidae > Trachemys > Trachemys scripta. The sequence goes on from NC_048307.1 coordinate 48,275,464, forward strand.
AAGCCATAGTACGGACAGAAGGGCTGCGGTTTAGGGGTGGGATCTGGTTTATCTTACCAGAATGGTGAGTCACACCTGGCTTGCAGGTAAAAAAATGCTTCTGTGTTCATGAGGAAGTGTCCTGCTAAATGCTGAGAGCCACCCTTAAACTGAGCCCTGGTCTACATTTCAGGGTTAGGTCGACGTAAGCTGCCTTGCATTGACCTAGTTGTGCCAATTTCGTAACACCACCTTCCCAAACGGCATCGAGGCGCGGTCGACGTAATTAGGTAGATGCAGTGTCAGTATAGACACTGCTTTGCTTACATTGACTGTTACTGGCTTTCAGGAGCTGTCCCACAATGCCCCACATTGAAAAACAATCGACACAAGAGCTCATGGTGCAGACGTGCACGGCCGACACAAGCAGCCAAGTCCCCACACAAGTGATTTAATAACTGCAGTGGCAGTATGCCGACGTAAGTCAGGTCGACAACATTTTGTAGTGTAGACGTGGCCTCAGAAGAACCTTGCTACTGCAAGCAGCTCCATTGGAATGAATGGCACTACTAATGGAGTAAAGTGCTACTCTCTGTGTGTGAGGATGGCAGAATCTATTCCTAGGAGAGCAGCTGCCACCACCCAGAGAACCTGGATAATAGTTTTCAGCTAGAAACAATTCTTCTTAAACCTTGGGAGCCAAATTCCTCTCGGGTGTCACTCAGCTGCCTTCCCTACACTTATCCCAAGATGGAATTTAACCTTCAAGATTTTCTATATTTCTTTCCACTCATTCTTTATTACTAAGGACTTTTGTATGAAAGTAGGGCCCAGAATCTGCCCTGAGCGAGGCTTGTGTCTGTAACCCAGGGCAGGGTTTGGCTTAGATTAGAACCTTTGTTTCTAAAGAGAGCTTCTGTTCCTGCTACATCCTGATCAGGAGTCATAATCCTGTGACATCATATTAACTTCCACCCGCAGCCTACTGTGCTGTCACAGAGGACTCTAACCTCAGGTCAGGCGCACGCAGCTGGCCTTGATAGAAACTCTTAGGAAAGAGAGATTCTGTTTTCATGCAAATGGACTTCGAGCTCAAGAATGGGGGAGAGGAATGCGGCAAACAGCCGAGCAGAATTCCTTCTCACAGAATTAAAAAAAAATAGAAACCGCCTTTCCCACAAGCATCAGCTACTCCCCCAAAGCCTTGTCTAGGTGGTGACTTTTGTTCATGGTGTCAGGTGAGCTAGTTAATTTCTAGTGAACTTGAGTGTAAATGCTAAATTAAGAACAGGAGTACTTGTGGCACCTTAGAGACTTGAATGCTAAATTAGTTATTCCACAAAAAGTGTTCCTGGTTGTGGCTTACTTTACGGCTCGTTCTGACTTTCAGACCTGTTTCTCTGTCTGCATCATTTTTCCTTTGACCCTCCCTGAGCCTTAGGGTGAATCATGCCCAAGATTAAACATAGGTGGAGTGCCATCATTTGCATTTACACTCATGTTAGAGCTTGTCTAGATGAGAAAGTTGCAGCAAGTGAATTTATGGTGTATTTAAAACCGATTTAGTTAAACTGGTGCAAAAGGCTATGTGGATGCTCTTATTTTGGCTTAAACCAGGGTTATTTTGATTTAACTCAAGTCAATTAGGAACAGCTTTAAGCTAAACTGAAATAAGCCACCTTAAACCAAAATTAGAAGGTTCACTCAGGGGTTTGCACTCATTTAAATCAGTCTGAAAACTGATTTCAGTGAAACTATTGCAACTTCTGCATGTGGATAAGGCCTCAGTTAAACTGGTACAACTTCTGTGTATGGACAAGGCCTTAGTTAGCTCAAGTGAATTGGTGATCAGTTAAACAGAGCTACAACATGACCAAACATTTTAAGCTAGGCAAGGCCTAAAAGTCAGAAATCAGAGAGGGAAAAGTTCTGCCTATTAGTTCAACCCTCAGAAACTAAAGCGCAATTGAAAGAGGACTCTTGTATCTGCCCATGAAGCAGCTAGTTGACTGTCATCCCTTTGGGGCTGGGACTGACTTTTTGTTATATGCACGTACAGCGCCTAGTGCAATGGGGTCCTGATCAGGGCGTCAAGATACTCCTGTGATATAAATAACGAAGTGCCTTGTGAAGCCCATCTTGACTTACCTCAGACACAGAGCAATATCCTTTACCATCACTGCATTTTAAAATCAAGGCTGGTTCATTGCTAAGAATGAGTCTGATTCTTCTAGTTTGCAGTAAGTTACCCCACTGCAAAGTGAGGGTGAAACACGATCATCTTGATTTGGCAGCACTTTACGCTAGGGCTGGTTGGAAATTTTTAATCATAATGTCTTTTTTTTTTTACAAAAAATTGCCATTTTGGTTGAAATTAACATGTTTTGGAAAATGTGTCATTTTGACAAAATTTTCTTTAGAAAGAAATGAAATGAAGGTTCTCAAAATGTCTCATTTTGACATATCCAGAACGGTCCATTTCAGTTGTTCATTTTGAAACAAAATTAATTATTTTTCATACAAAAAAAAATTAACGGTTGAAATTGGAAGGAAATATTTTGATTGTATCGAAAGGAAACATTTCTGTTGACGCCAAAATAATTTTTTGAGGGGGATTTTGTTTCATAGGAAATATTTAGTTTGTTGTCCATTTTAGAATGGGGGGAAAAATTGAAATTGTGAAATTTCCTACAAAACATAAATTCTGGTTCCTGCTGAGCTCTGCATTATACCCACTTTGCACAATAAGCCAGCGGAGAGTAAGGCCCAGAGTTCATTGAAAATTTACCCTTTTATTCTTTTCGTAAACAGACTTAGATTTTTCGAATCCATTTGCAAGTGGGGATTTTTTGAACAGGCTGTGCATACACGTGGCTTGTTTGTAAGTTGTTCCCTTTGACTAATCATGGTGTTTGGTCACATGGGATTGTTTCTGCTCCCCTGATCAGAAGGACTGAAACTTCTTAAACGGGAGTACAGCGCCAAGGGTCGGCAACACGTCCATGGTAAAAATTTTGAGGTCCGTGGGGGCGCTCACCTCAGGCAGCTCCCCGCAAGTGGCTACCTGTCCCTGCTTTTGCGTGGCCAGGCGCCATGTGGCTCTGCAGGCACGCTGCCTCCGTCCCCCCTCCCCGAGCACTGACTCTGAGGCTCCCAGCCCGTTGGTCAGGAACCGCAGGCAATGGGAGCTGTGAGGGCAGCACCTGTGGACGGGGCAGTGTGCAGAGCTGCCTGGCCGTGCCTCCGCGTAGGAGCCAGAGGGGGGACATGCTGCTGCTTCCAGGAGCTGCTGGAGGAAAGCACTGCATGGAGCCTGCATACACACTCCTGCGCCCCACCCCCCTACCCCAGCCCTGATACCCCTTGGTCCCATCCCGGAGCACCCCCCAAACCCCTCATCCACAGCACCACCCCAGAGCCTGCACACCTCCAGCTGGAGCCCTCACACCCCACTACATCCCAACCCCCTGCTCCAGCCTGGAGCCCCCTCCCACACCCTGAACCCCTCATTTCTGGCCCCACCCCAGAACCCACACCCCAACCCCCTGCCTCAGCTGGGATCCCCCTTCTACCCCCCCGCCAATGTCCATCACTAAGTCCGGTAATTTTGTAAAGTGTCCGTCGTGCAACATGGTGATGCTGACCACTGTACAGCGCACAACTATCAGTGAATTACTAATGACCCCGTTCCCATGCAAATAACTATATTTACAGGACGAGCACCCAATCCGTTAACATTCATGCAAATGGAATCTCATTCACAGAGCGTTTACAAATACGGAATAATAAGGGCAGACAAACAAGGTCAAACCGTTTAGCCATTGGGCAGGCTAATGGAGGTTCATGCATTCTCCTTTACAGTATTCCTCCAGGTTCATTGGAAACAAAGGATACACTGGGAAATGGCGGTGATTCTGTGTGCGTGTATTGCTGCTTGGGAAGGATTTCCCTATTTGTCTGAGGAGACTAGGATCTTCCAGATAATTCTTGCTCTTGGTTGGGGACAAGGTGGAAGTGATCTTTAGGGACCTAACACATCTCCCAGTCTAAGGAGTTTGGGGGGGGGGGGGGGGGGTTGTTTTTGTTATCAGGTCACTGGCCCCTGTGCTGAAGTCGCTCCACCTCAGTTTCCCCAATGGGGTTTTCAGCCTATTCTGGTGGCTCCGCTCTCTGTCCATTTCACTATGAAAGTTCAAACACTGGCACCCTCGCCTCATGCTCCCTTGCTCCTGGAGTAGAAGAGTCTAAAGTCACAGTCCCCAAATAATCACAAAATAAAGGAAGCTTTGTCCTAGTTCTCAGTCCCTCTGAGGTTAATGGGCCACCTGCCCATGGTGGAGCTCTCAGATCCCACCCTTCCCCTCAGGTGAGGCACCCCCTACTGTGGCATCAGCAGGGCTCTATTAAACCTAAGTAGTCCAGTGTCTGGCCTGCCTTCCCTCCAGGGAGGCTCTGACCAGCCACAGTCCTGTCCGGTTCCTGGCTTCTCTCCCCGTAGCAAGTCGACGACTCACTCTCACAGCACCTCTTGCTGGTTGTTCTGGGAATTAGGTCTCCAGCTCCAGAGCACCCTCTGCTGGCCGATGTCCCACTTGCCACAGGCCCCCGTGTCCCTCCCAGACCACGGTGCCCCTTCCCTCAGGGTTCTGCCCTCTGCAGTCTCTGGGTTTCCCTTTCCCAGGGAATCCCCAACCCTCTATCCCCACCTTGCCTCAGTGGCTACTGCTAGTCATCATCTAGCCCCTGCTCACTGGGGCAGACTGCAGTCTATAAATCACTCATCATCAGCAAGGGGGGTTTGGACCTGCTGCCTTTGCCTACCCTGGGCTGCACCTCTGCAACCGCAGTACCTGCTCTGGGCCTTCAGCAAGGCCTGCAGCCTGGGGGTTTCCCAGGCTGGAGCTCCCCAGCTCCTCTGGCCTTCCCCCAGCCCTGCTCCACCTCGGGTACCCTGTTCAGCTCCCAGGCAGCCAAGTCCTTCTCTCTCCACCACTAGAGAGAGACTCTGTTAGTAGCTGCCTCACAGCCCTTTTATAGGGCCAGCTGTGGCCTGATTGGGGCATGGCTGCAGCTGTGGCTGCTTCTCCAATCAGCCTACCTTATTGGCTCCCCAGAGCAGCCCTTTCTCAGGACTGTTTTAACCCCTTCAGGAGTTGGGGTAACCCCAGGGTGGGGTAACTACCCCGCTACACTCCCCAAGTGAGAACACTTGGTTTTCTGCTCTCCTTCCTAGGTAGCTATACCCGAGCAAGCCGTCCCCTTTCATCCTCTTCCTATAGGCCTGACACCCACTGCAGGGGTAGCAGGTGGTGCTGATTGTGCTCACGCCAATTCCTTAACCCTTTCCAGCCCGTGAGAGGTTTGTATACCCCATTACAGTCTTATGCTGAGTGTACCACTCCAGTTACCTAAGGAATTAGGCCATGTCACATGCTCACATTGTCACTGGTTTCTGAGGTGAACACAAAGGTAGTCCAACATCATTCCGGGAGACTTGGTGGGCAAAGCCTCTGGCTCAGACATGTTCCTAGTAGCAGGGGCTCTGGATAATGCACTCCTAGATGTTGGAAAGGAATTGACTAATCTGGTTATCTAGTCCATCTTCTTTCCGGTACCGCTGGGCAGGGACCCTGTCTGGAGGGTGTTTGGAGGAGCTGGATGGTGTTGGATCTGGTTTGGGGTGACTTAATGAACCTGACTCTGGCTGTAGTTAGATGCCTTCCCTCCAGGGTTGGGTTGAGGCTATTTTTGGGAAAGGGTGGGGAGGTGCTGTGAATCTTTGGATTAATTTAACCTCTGATTCCTGGACAGGCCTGGGTGTAAAATCCTAGTGGAGACAAAGGCACAGGGAGTTGTACCTTGATGAACCATATCTGGGATCAACACTAAGTCCTCCTCCTCCAGCTGGAGTCTACCGCAACTAGCTCCATTGGGGTAAAGACCATAGGGCCATGTCTCCATTACCATTTTACACGGAGATAGCTATCTGCATGTAAAAACGCACTGAGTAAAGGCACAGCCTAATCCCTCCCTCCTTCCACTTGGTATCTAAGTGCAGATGGCCCTCTCTGCAGTATGGCTGGACTCTGCTGGTGGGGCAGGGTGAGTGAGGTGTTTTAACTGGTCATCTGAGGGGGAATGTGAGCCAGGCCCCATGTAGTCTGTGGCAAACTTGCCCTAACTTCTGTGCCAAGGGCCCTGATTCTGTGGTGGTTTCATGTAGCAGGCTGGAAATGCCATGGCAGCCTCAGGTGAATTTCAGCACTCATTGGGGAAGAATCTGGGAGCTTTGGCAGTTGAGGAAAGGTTTTTGAATGCAGGATCAGCACTCTAGCTGGCTGTTTCTGCTAAAGTCATCAGCAGTGAAATAGTTAACAATGTTGACATTTAAATGAGCCAGTTCACACTTCTCTGAGCTACTGCTTCAGGCTGTGTGCAGACTCAGCACACTACCCTGCACTGGCTATGCTAAGCTCTGTTCACCTTTGGAAGGTTTTCTTCACAACTGTAAGGGCCAGAGACTCGGAGTGAGTTTTTCAAAGCTGCTTAAGGGATTTGGACACCCAATTAAAATGAATGGGAATTGGGCACCCATCCAATTCCCCCTCTCGTGGCTTTGAAAATCTCACCTCCCCCCACTTTGTTTTAATGAAATATGAAATTCTGGAGCACAGTGAGTGGGTCCTGTGGCAAGTTCTGACACTAGGGAGCACATTGGGTTGCACAGGAGAGGAAGAACAAGCATGACATAGGACATAAGATATGGGGAAACATTGCTTATCCCTTAAGAACAATGCTCCTCAGCAGTACTGGAGGAGCAGTGCAAAGACATACGCAGCATTTTTCACAACTGTATCAAATGCTGTTAGGAGCTGATGTGATTCCCCTGACATCTTACACGAGTTAGATGTCAAACAGGGTCTCAAAAAGCCATGCTTGGTCCTCCTAAGCCTTTAATTCCCAGCAATCCTTGCTCTTTGGGCAGTAGAGGTTTTATTTTTTTTTTTTGCCTAGGCAAATAGAGAACCCGTGGAAGTTCATGATAGCAATTGCTAGAGCCAAGCATAGGACACACAGGTGCTGTGAAAGCTACCTTCACACAGCTCTGCCAATACATCTGAATCCTGACCTTTCAGTCCTCCTGCTCTGGGACCCCACAGAACTCCGCCAGTGCATCATCGTTCTGACATGCAGTTCCTGCTATTCAGTTCTTGGCACAGCTCTGCTAATGCACCTCGGTGTTGACTAAGCAGCCTGTGCTGATCTTCTTCTGGTCTCTCCTGCCCTGGTCTATTTATTATAACAAACTGTTTGGTGCTTTTGTGGTAATTGTTATTTATATAGTGCCACAGGTGAAGTGTGTCAAAACATAAGACTGGTTCCTGCTTTGAGGATCTTAGTCACATGTGCATGTTTATGGGAATACATAATAATAAAGACACAGCAGGTACAAAACAGCAGAATTCACAACACACAGGACTTCAATGTCCTTTGACTTTCACTGGTGTAAATCAGCAGTAGCTCCACTGAAATCAATGGAGTTAACCTGGTGTAAAATTGGTACAAGTGGTTGTCCACATGAGAAAGTTGCACTAGTTTATCTTAAATAGGTTTTTAAACCAGTTACATTAAACTGATGCAAACTCCTTCCTCTGTGCATGATCTTATTTTGGTTTATGAGTGACTTATATCAGCAGAGTTTGATATGATTGGGAATAGGTTTAAACAGTCCCTGAGAGGCCCACCCGAATGGTGGGATCTAGCAGAAAAGCCTGTTGTGATATGGACAAACTTCCGCTATGGACAATGGTGAATCTACTGTATTTAGAGTAGGCGACCTAATCTATGTTTGAACCTGGCACTTGGGAGACGAAAGGTTGTTGCGGACTTTGGGCCTGCTGTACCCGTTGATCACACTGCATATGCGGGGGATGCTGCAATGCTATAGAGATTGTCCTTCAGAGGAGAATTTGGCTTGATGCTGGAATTACTGAGTGAGAGTCTCTGGCCTGTGCTATGCAGGAGATCAGATGAGATGATCATAATGGTTCCTTCTGGCCTTAAAATCCATGAATCTATGAACTGGGGTCTGTTCTATCCTTCTGTGGTGGCTGTCCAGGAGGAAGATAAGTGCCCCGTGTCATTTTGCAATAAGAGGAAGAAGCAGCAGGAGTATCCTTCTTTCCCATCCCTCCTGCCACAGATCCAAAGGTGCATAAGCTATTGCTATGTGCAGATCTTACCTTTGTGGTCACTGCACTACTAGAACTGAACCCTTTGCTTTGTCGGGTGTCTTGAGATCTCTAAGACACTGTATAAAACCTCATGCTCCTTCCTTCTGTTAACCTATTGCCTCTTCTAGCAGCTTTGATGTTCTGGGTCGCTACAATGTAGATTTATTCCTAGTCTATGATAATTGAATAATAGGCCCTTATGTAACTCACTTCATCAGTAGTTCTCCAAGCACTTTTTACAAAGGTGAGTAAGAATGATTATCCCCTCTTCACACGTAGGTACAGTAAATAGATGTTAGGTGACCTGCTGAAGGTTACACAGCAAGACAGTGGGAAAACTGGAGACGGAGCACAGGTCTTTTGATAATCAACCTGATGCACTATGTACTAGGGTTACCATACGTCCGGATTTTCCCGGACATGTCTGGCTTTTTGGGCTCCAAATCCCCGTCCGGGGGGAAAGCCCAAAAAGCTGGACATGTCCGGGAAAATCGGGGGGGCCGGGCCGGGGGCCGGGCCAGACCGGGGGCTTGG
>NC_048307.1:48284496-48426480 GCF_013100865.1 Trachemys scripta elegans
CCCCCCCCACTCTCCCTTACCTGCTTCAGGCTTCCCGCGACTCAAATGTTCGCGGGAAGCAGGGGAGGGGGCGGAGACTTTGGGGAGGGGGCAGAGTTGGGGCGGGGCTGGGGGCGGGGGCGGGCCCGTGGAGTGTCCTCCTTTGGGAGGCACAAAATATGGTAACCCTACTATGTACTGGATGGTGCAGGATACACTAAAGCCCCATGTATGTTCTGAAAGCAGTGGGCTGTTAAACCTGGTAGTGACACAGCCATGTTCTAACACACGTCGATCTAGCCACGTGGCAGGGCCAAACTGTGTCATACCCTGATGAAAATGTAGCCTCCGTCTGATCCACAAAAGCCAGAGCAAACGGTGCTAGAGTACTGTGCTTCTCTAAAGCACACAGGGCCTTCAGTGGATCCATTCCTTCTCTTATGCAGGGAGCAATGCTTACTCAGAGATTGCCCCCGGGGTGTGATTCCCAGCACTGCTGTCCAGAGTTCTCTGTGGAATGTTTGAGTGCGCTGGTGCCTTCCCAGTGCCTTGGCTGTATAGTGAAGCGACACTCAGGGCCTTGGATTGATGCAGTTTTTCCAGCTGCCTGTTTTCATTCAGTCCCGTGTAGTCAGATGTTTGGGAGACTGGAAAGGACTAATGATGAAGGGGGAGGGCATCATTCGTGTGGCTTGGCAGAGGGAGTGCTGGATTTTTCCAGGACCATAGGAATGTGTAGGCATTAGTAGGTATGTGAACCTGAAGGGAAAGACCTGGTTCTACAGCTAAGGGGGAACAGAACCAGGCCATGGTGCATCTGTAGCTCTCCTGCTGGTCACAATGAGTGTTTGTCTCTCTCTTGGGATGCTGGGGTGGAAGAGGAGGACACGGTATAGCTTGGAGAGAGGGAGCGCTGGGGCACGCTATTTACATCTTACTAACCCTTGGTGTCTCATTTCTCTCCCCCTCGCAGGAGCCTTTGCCAAGGTGAAGGAGAGCCAGCGGATGAGTGACGAGGGGAAGATGGATCAGGAGGAGGCAGATGGGATTCGGAAGCGCTGCCGCGTGGTTGGCTTTTCCCTCCAGGCAGAGATGAACCACTTCCATGAGCGGCGCATAGCAGACTTTAAGAAAATGATGCAGTCCTACCTGAAACAACAGATCATCTTCTACCAGAGAGTCAGCCAGCAGCTGGAAAAGACTTTACGCATGTATGACAACCTCTAATGCCTTCCACACCTGATGCATCTGCTTCCCACAGTCCATCTGGACTTGCGTGGTTCGTTCCTTGGAGCCCTGCAGACGTACCTGTTTTAAGTGGACTGAGAACAAATGGAAACTCATGACACTAGTGAGCAAATTCCATTTGGCTTTTCCCCATTTTCCTGGAACTAATTTGCAGAGATATGCAGGAAAGTGTTACACTTGTGTCTTCCGGCTGACCATTCCACTTCTTTTTCTGATAGATGGACCCCCCCACTTCCCTTCCATCTTCCAGAGTTTACAGGCAGGACATAGGTACTTTTCACAAGCGAAATGGACACTGACTCTATGACGCTCACGTTCTCGGCAATAAGCTTTAGCTTCTGAAACGTTTCCCTAGAGTAGGGAGGTTAATACACTACATCCAAAGTAGAGTTGGTCAAAAGTTTACACACAGAAAGCTTTTTGACGGGGAAAAAAAGGCCTTTATTCAAAACTGGAACTTTTTTTTTTAATTGTCATAATTTTCCATTTTTCACAAAAGTTTCTGTGAAATTTTTTACCAATAATTTTTTACTAGGAACCAGTATGGAAATTGGGACTGAAATCTTTATTGACTGTGTCTGTTTACCAAAAATGTTCCGTAGTGCTTTCAATAAAAGGTTGAATAAACAAATATCGGCAAAACTTTTGTGGAAAATGGGCCCATTTCAACCCCCCTGAAATAGAACCAGTTGTGAAATTTCCTGCACAACTGTTTTTCCAGCTTTTTGACCAGCTCTAGCAATAAGGTAGTTGGCATTGGAGTGCTAATGTTCAGACTGACTCCTGGAAATTCCACATGAGCTGTAGCTTGGTTGCCTTCCAGTCATATTCAACCCTAGGAGTGTAATAACCCTGGACTGACCTGCTCTCAGAATAAGAAAGCAACATAGCAAATGCCCCAGGAAAGATCATTCTGCCTCCAGAGTGAGGAAGGTTATGGAGCCATCTCAGTGTTGTTTCTACATGGCTCAGTCCCAAGAGAGAACAGGTGAATGTTGGGGCAGGACTGTGCATATGGTACAAAATAATGTCCCCTCCCCAATTCTCTCGCCATAGTCCCCACCCCAGAATCTACTGGGACTGAGACTCATCTCACACAGGCTTTACTCTGACATGCCTTCAACGGAGTCACCCCTGGTTTACAGCGGGGAGGGCAGAATCAGGCCCACTATCTCTAAGTTGCTGCATTTGATGTTATTTGAGTCAGGTTTAAAGCACCAAAAGCAAAGAATTCTTTATCGGCCTTGGTAAGAGAGTTTGGGCCGAATTCTGCCCTTGGTTGCACCAGCATAAATTTGGAGTAATTTAATTGTAGTCACTGGATTTACACTGATGTAACCGAGAGCTGAATTTAGACCGGTGTCCCCTTATCTTCTGCTCCCGCACCTCCTCTGAGCCCTTCATCCCCAGCTGGAGTTGCCTTCCCAGCCATTCATGCAAGGATGAAGCTTCCCGGAGTCAGATTGGCCATGACACCATCCTCCCTGCCTGTTCCTTACCTCTTCCCCGGCACTATGGTCTGGGACATACCCTTAGGACATCAAGATGGCTCAACAAGTCCCTCTTGGTTGTATGAAACACATCCAGTCCCTGGTGACTCAAGATGCCTTAGCTTTCCTTTCCCCAGAGGAACTTTGCAGCTACTTTCCAGGGATGCCAGCAGGTGATGGCCATTCCCCCCCAGCACTGGGCTGCGACACTCCTGCCAGAAGATGAGTCCTGCTAGCCTCACACTTGCAACAGGCCTCATTCCCACTTAAGAGCAGCAACACTAACCCTGTTAGATGAGTGCTGGAGGCCGAGGTGCTCAAATGTTTTGGTGCCAAGGGCCATGCTGGGGACTTGCCGGGAGCCCTAGGCCTGCATCTCGTCTCATTTTCCACATGCTCCCTTTGTATCGACAATAAATGCAAACAACCGTCACGTTTGCCTGCACTGATATCTTCCCTGAGAGAGAGATACGAGTAGCTCATGGGCTGGATTTACCAATGCTTGGCCTGGAGCACCGAGAGCGTGTGCAGACTCTACGAGACCTGATAGCTCTGAGGCTGCAGTTCCAGGGTGTTCCTGGGTCCCCCTGGGTTCAGTTGATGCTGGAGAGCTGAGTCTGGACAACCCTCACTAAAGGCATCATTTGCAGAGGTGCTGAGTGTCTGTAGCTCTCACTGATTTCAACTGGAGCTCAAGCTGCCTAGCTCTTCGGGCAATCAGGCCTTGAGACCTGTGGAAGGTCTTTTGCTGTGGAAGCCATCCTCCCATGTAGTAGAGCACAGGGGTACAAGCACCTCATCTCCCAGTCAGTGGGGTCCCCTTTATACAGGACCAAGAGCGTCAAAACCACTCTGTGAAGAAGCTGCTACAGTGATGCCAGCCTCCACTCTCCCTCCCCACATTCATTGTGGTAATATGGACCCCACAAAGAGATGCAGAGCAGAGTTGGCCTGTTCTCGGTCGCCTCCTGGAAAGCTGCATCTATCCATGGCCAAAGAGGTGGTGCAGTTCGGCTCTGAACAGTGGCGACATTTGCAGCTGAGGAGCTTCCACTAGCAGCTGTCACAGGTTTTCCCCCTCCCCCACTTCTTACAATTTTCCCCCTCTGCGTTTCCCTTGTCTTTGAAATACCCTGGTTGGGGGCGGAGTTATCCTTTTGCTGGAGGGGCGGAGCATCGGTGTGGAGCTAACCCTTTGCTGGTGGGGCAGAGCTTGGGGCCAAACAGAAGGAAAGGGGAACTTCAGGCCAGCAAAGAAATGTCCCATGGTGGGAGCAGGAGGTAGTTTTTAATTTTCTTGTCTAAGCAGCAGAATTCCGGGAAGCAGGGGCTATGAGTATAGCTGTAGGTACCTATTACTTCCAGGGAGAATCAATGCGCCATGCGCCACTCCAGAACAGCATGTGGCTTAGGAGGAGACAGGAGAGAGCAGTTACCATGATGCTGCACTGGGAGGCAGACGGGCCTGGCACAAGGCCCTTGTTTTTAAAGGGAAATGTCAAGAATAAATTACAGCAACGAAAGAAAGTTGGGCCTGCTTGGAGTTATTCCCGGGTTAAAAATAGCACTGGGGTCATGTGGTCCAGCAGCGTATTGTTAAAACAATAACATCCCTGGGAATCCAGAGGGGCTGCATCTGGTCCCCATTTGGATTGAGTTCTGCCAGTTCATGTTTTTGCATCCTCTTGACAGTTAGGATTGATTCGAAATTTTCAATAAAAATGAACGTCTTGGTGAGTGCTGTATACTGTGCAGCGAACATGCCCTCATTCCTGCTGCGTCCTCACATCCAGCGATCCCTGGCACTTACATTCTCCACTGCGGGTTGACACCCTTCCTGACTCCTGCAATAGCAGCCTAGTACTAGAGTATAGGGCCTAGCACTCCTACTGGGAGAGGCTGGGATGGAGTTACTGGGTCCCTCCCTAGAGCTGGCACTCCCGCACCGTTCCAGGGACTGGATTGCACTACTGTAGCTCTGAGCCCCCTCCTGCCCCTGCTCTGACAGCATTTCCTGCAGGGAGAGGCTGGGCCTGGAGCAGCTGTGACATAATTCCATAGCAGCTCCGTTTTTCACCCCGGGATCCAGCAGGCTGCCCTTTGCTTTGTGTACTGGCCTTGTGCTGTTAATGCGGTAGGAGGGTTAACAACTTGTTTACCCTCCCAGTTGGCTGCAGAGTTGTGTGAGGTAGTTACTCCGCAGGGGCCGGCTGAAAGCTTTGTCTTTGCCACATGTTGAAACCAGATGTCCCAGACCACGTATTCCAGCCTCCTATTGAATCACATTCTTCATCCTTGCGGGCACACAATGGACAATGGGCTGCTCTCTCCCTCCCTTTGATTCAGAGCGGAGGCCAGAGCAGAGAGCCTGCTACTCCCCGATACAGCACAGACAGTGCAACAATGGAAGAGGAGTGTGAACTGGCCCATCCACAGAAACGTGGGACCCTGGCACGTCATGTCTGCCGGGGCCCCGCCCCTCCCATTTTACTCTGTTCACGCAGACGTCGCAGGCGGTTTGGGGGGCCCAGGGCACTGGCACGATGGTCCCCCGTCTCTGCCCCTCAACCCTGAGCAGGAAGCCAGGCACCGCTCTCCCTGTCACTCAGCCCAGAGACACCAGAGTGGGACGGTGCCCCTCCGTGAGGTCACTGTGCTGGGCGAGCCTGGCCCTGCGGTGCCCTGGAAACCAGCGCTTAGCTCTGCCCTGCCAGGGAAAACCCCTCTGATTGGCTGCTTTCCCCACTGCTCCGCCCCCCCAGGGCAGAGCAGCCAATCAGAGCTGGTGGCAGGAACTGGGCAAAGCTCTCTCCCGCCCCTCAGGAGCTGACACCATTCTCAACAGGAGGGAGGAGGGAGCAGAAGAAGCCTGGCAGCTCAGAGTGGCTCTGCTCCCTCTTCCTCCCTCTTCCCCACTCCTGTGAGTAATGGGTCAGTCCCCTCCTCCGCCTCATCCCAATAGGTCAGTCTGCTCCTCCCCCATCCCAGCAATGGGTCAGGCTGCTCCACCCCCCTCCCTCCCTGCAGCACTCAGCCTGCACCAGGGGTGAAGAGGTTCCTGGAGCAGCTGCCCCACCCCCAGAGGTGGGGGTGGGGGTGAAGAACCCCTGTGGCTGCAGGAGGCGCAGAAGTGAGACTAGGGGTCAGAACAGATGTGGGGGGAACAGGTGGGGACATGAGGGGGCAGAGGTAAGACTAGGGGTCAGAACAGAGGTGGGGGGAAGAAGTGGGGGCACGAGGGAGCAGAGGTGAGACTGGGGGTTGGAACGAATGTGGGGGACAGGTGAGATGAGGGGTCAGAACGAATGTGGGGGAACAGGAGGGGCAGGCAGATATGCTGTCACTTTCACTTTGGTGGAAAAGAATAGGAGCCCCAGGTTTTTTCGCCCCCTTTAAGTACTGAGCGGCCCCCAGCTAGCAGAGCTCGCGGATAGTCCCTTCTCCTTGGGTCTCTCTGCTGAATGGCTGATTCTGGTGCAGTCCCTGGTGGAGAAGCAGAACACACTGATAGTCCCACCTTTGTAGGACCACCTTTGCCCTGGGTACCGCTGCCCCAGTCGCCATACTGCTAGTGTTGCTGAATGAGTTCTATACCGGTTGGGCATCTCCAACACAGCCCCAGAGCAAAGAGACAGAGATACCTGCATTGTGGCATCTCTCTCAATGCGCCACTACCAGATATCATTCTTGCCTCTCCACTTGTGACCTGATTCAACTCCCAAGAAACTTTCCACTGACTTCAGTGAGACTTGGGCCAGGTCCATGGAGAGCTGGAGGTGCTGCTAGAGCCATGTCTGTTTCTGATGTTAATTTGAGTAGCATTGATCCTGACACAGGCGGTCTTCAGCTCACTGGCTTGTCTTGCCCGGCTGTATCTCAGGATCCAGGTTTCCACACACAGGCCACCCAGTGGGGTTTCGAGATTACAAATTCTTGGCAATTCCTGATTCAGAAACAGCCTTTCTGGGAAAGACTCCTCTGGTTTAGATTTTCTGTCTCTTCCATGGGGGTCAGGGGAGGGATAAGCTCCACCTCCCTGCAGAGACTGTGGGAAAAACTCCCTGTGGGAACTGAGGCCTAGTACAGCCCTGGGAAATGAGACCTTGCCTGTGAATTGTTCCCAGTCCGTGCTGATTGCTTGCAACCTCCCCATCTCCAGGGACACACACACACTCTCCCAGGCGATGTGGGCTGAGATTTGCAAAAATGGGGGCCTAAAATTAGGTTCTTAAATCCAGACTCTGGATTTTTGGAAGTGCAGAACACTCATTATTATTTATTTGATGTAGGACCTGTCCTGAAGACTGCAGAGAAGAACTAGGCCCCTTTGTGCTAGGCCAGAGGTGGCCAAACTACGGCTGCGGGCCACATCCGGCCCACGGGACCGTTCTGCCCAGCCCTTTAGCTCCCAGCCAGGGAGGCTAGCACCCGGCCCCTCCCCCGCAGCCTCAGCTCGCCGTGCCACCAGCGCTCTGGGCGGCAGGGCTGTGAGCTCCTGCCAGGCGGCGTGGCTGCCAGACATGCTGCTCTGAGGAGCATGGTAAGGGGGCGGGGAGCAGGGGGGGTGGATAAGGAACAAGGGGTTATGGGGGGCAGTCAGGGGACAGGGATCAGGGGGCGGTTGGATGGGGCAGAGGTTCTGGGGGTGGTGGTCAGGGGATGGGGAACAGGAGGTGTTGGATAGGTGTGGGAGTCCCAGGGGGGCCTGTCAGGGGGCGAGGGTGTGGATGGGGGGTGGGGCAGTCAGGGGACAGGGAGCAGGGGGGTTTGGATGGGTTGGGGGGTAGAGAAGGGGGGCAGTCAGGGGGCAGGAAGTGGTAGGAGGTGGATGGGGGCGGGGGCCAGGCTGATTGGGGAGGCACAGACTTCCCTACCCAGCCTTCCATATAGTTTTGGAACCCTGATGTGGCTCTCAGGCCAAAAAGTTTGCCCACCCCTGTGCTAGGCACTGTATAAACAAATAACGCAAAGATGGCCCCTGCACTAGAAGACTCAGAATCTAGGATTTAGACAGTATGCAACAGGGGACTAAGCAAAGACAAAGGGGAAGAGATGAGGCGGGAACAGTGGAGGCAGATGTGACAACATGAGTTAATGGCTCCAGTGGCCTCAGAGATCACAGGAGATTGCCAGCGTGACCAACACCAGATGGGAGTGATTCGTGGGCATCTTAGCAAAGGTAAGTGTGATGGGCTGTATGAAGGCATGATAGAGTTAATGGGCTGCTGGGGGCCCAATCAGCACTGCCCTGCAACACCTGAAGCTGGTGTCTTCAAGGGAGGAGTTAAAAAAGGAAGAGCCCAGCTCAGCTGCTATGGGCTAGGAGGGAGAGAAGGGATGTGTTTGTGTTGCTTTGGACTTTGGGCACGTTGGTAGGCGTGGAACTGTTCTGTGACTGAGCTCTCTGGCCAGGTCCTTTCAATCCAGAAGGTGTTGGAAGCTGGGCGGAGCAGCGAGGAACCAGTAAGGAAACAGAGGCAGCGACCCTGCTGTGGTATACCGTGCCACAAGGAGGTGTTCAGGGATGGTACGTGGGTGCAGTTGTTTAAAGAAGGGATTTCAAAGAGGATAATGGGGTGGCTTTGTGGGTGTTGAAGCCAATGGTAGTTACAGGAGTTCACTGCCTCTGACGATTCAATCCAAGGACGATTAAGTTGGGCACCCAAAAACTGGCATACCCCAAATCTGAGGCCACATCTGATAATTTGGGCCCTGCCCTCTCGGTGCTTCCGTTTCTCCTGTAGCTGTCACAAGACAGATGATATTTACCCACTTTGTAAAGCATTTTGGGAGCAATGGGCAAGGAAAGGCTGTGCACTTGCAAAGTCTGGCTCTGCCCCTTGTCTTTACCGTGTAGCCTCTTGCTCACTCAGAGAAACCTTAATTCGCTCAGTGCCAGGAGTGTCTCCTCCAGGCCTCAGCAAAGCTCCCTAGCCTGTGCACAAGGGTAAAGACTAAAGCCAGCTCCCATCAGGGATCAGCTAAGATCCACCTTCCGGTAAAGAATATCCCCCAGATTGCTCCAGGAATCTGGCCCGCTCTGCCAGCAGCGACCACGAAAAGGAAACTGAAGAGCGAACCTGGTTCCCATTAACATTCCTGCCTTTTCCCTGTCTGCGGCCTGGCTTTGGGTGAGGACTGTGGCCCCTCCCTGCCCTGCGAGTGCACATTTTAACAGATTGATTCAATGATAAACAAACCCACTTCTGCTTCTCTTCACCCCTCAAAGCTCACTGCAAAGGAATATTCTGCCTTAGGGGTGGGGGGAAAAGGTAGGGCAGGGGATTTGGGTAGGAAGTGCAGGGAGACCATCTAGTGATCTCCAGTAAATCCTTGCCACAAATCTGGTGTCTTCTCCTTGTGCATCTTTGTAGCACCCCTACCCACTCCACCTGGAATCTCACCTATCTACACCTACATAGTAATGGAACTGAGAATGCCCATTGGTTTGGGTGGGCAGGGCTAGAACACAGTGCAAAATATCTGTTGATGTGAAAGATCAGTAACTCCAGCTCAGATACCCATATCAAGGTTGGACTCAACTAGCCCAAGAGCTCAGCTTGTTCACACTTTCCAGCCTAATCCATGCTACCCCCTCCTGTTTTAGCTAAGGTTTACTGAATAGGACAGGAATGAGTACCTGCACTACACACTTTGGAACACTAGAGGGACTCCAGTGGGGGAAAGGAGGAATGGGATGAGAAAGTGAGATGGTCGGTCTTTTACATTGGGGAGTTGGTGAAAATAAAGGCTTCTTGGTCTCCTATGTATGGTTAGATGAGAATTAACAGGACAAAATTCCATTAAATAATCTGCCTCAGGTCATACGTGAAGTCTGTGGAGGAGCAGGGAATTTAATTTCCTAGGCTAGTGCCCTAACAACCAGACCATCTTGCCACACAAGTCCCATTTGAGCCCTCCAAACGCGGCTTAAATGGAACTTAAGCAGCGCATAAGCACAGTGCTGAGCCCCTGCACCGAGTAAATTTCATCCTGCATGAATGTTAAGCTTTCACTTTTAAGCACTCCGAAGTCTGAGATCATCAAAACTGAACTCTGCCTCCTTGGGCACAGGTGTCCTTACGATACCGTCTTTCACCACGTAATCCCAGACTGCCTCTTGGTACATCACATGCTGCTTCTGCGGCCTTGGACCCAGGTACCTCAGCCTTCTATGCATAGTGTGTCAGTCAGAGTCCATCTAAGACTGGAAAAGTGCACAGTAAGCTGTATGGATGCAGCCCACTCCCGGAGGAGTGTAACATCTTGGGGTAAAGAGGAGAAACATACTGGTGTGTGCAGGCCCCACCTAGCTTTGCGGCTAAGCTACTTTTGCAGTTTGCTGCCCCAAAGCCAGGGTATCCACTGAAACTGAATCCAGCTTTGCACAGAAAGCTGTATGTGTGGGGAACTCTATGTGAGGGCATGTTCATTTTGCAGTGTGAGCTTGTTTTCAATTTCAGCGGCTCCTCTAATTTCCAGGCTGCCCAAGAACGGTGTCTCCAAGCAACCCTGGCTTTTTGCCTGCTCTTCCTTACAAGGGATGTAGTATGGGCCTGATCCAAAGCCCACTGAAGTCATTGGAAAGATTCCCATTGACCTCAAGGGACCTTGCAATACAGCCCAGTAGGGGCTCCTGCTCAGGGGATGAATGAGGTACCTCACTGCGGCTGAGGCAAGGGCTGCAAAGTTTCCTCATGTGCTTCATGTACAGTTATAGCTCAGCTAGCCACACATGCATGCATAGCTGGCCTTCCTTAACTTACGCCCATGGAGGAGATGGGTAAGGTGTGCTGGAGAGGCCAAGTAACCAGTTTTTTCTCACAATGAGGAAAAGGGTTGTTTTATTTTCCAGGCTCCATGTTCTTAAAAAAGCCTGCCCCGTTTTGGCTCAAAACTTTCCCAAAGAGTTCCCCTTTGGGCATGGATGAAAGTCTAGAAAATTTCTGTCTAAAAGGTGAAAGTTTCAGAGAGTTAGTGCACGGGAAAAGGGGGTTGAAATGGAGACTGTCATGCAACAAGCTGGTTGTGCCTGCTGTGATAGCGCCTTTCAGCTGAGGCTCTTGAAACGCTAACATTCATTAAGGACTTGGTTACACTGTGCATTAGTCTGCCAGTTGCGTGCTAGCTGGTCCCTGTGCACCTTACTGGCATGCACCAGAAGTTCCCTAGTGCATGTGAACCAGGGCTTAAATTCAGCCAGCGTTGTCCAGAGCAGAGCACTGGTAAATATTTTCAACCCCTCAGGAGTTTTTATAGAACTCTGGGAAATACTCTACTCTGAGAATTTAAGCCTTGGTGTGAATGTAGTAGTCACTACATTAACACGCACTGGGACACTTGTAGTGGGTGCCAGCAGGTCCCATACAGGCCAAATAGTGTGGGACCCATTGGCACAAACTAGAATTTACACTCCACGTGTGTGAGCTAATGCATCATGTAGACAAGCCTTACAACACCTCCTAACCTCAGTTGGGAGTTAGGAAAATGTCCTTTGCCCTCAGTGGGAGAAACAGAAGCCCAGCAATGTTAGCCAGTGGCTTGCCCAAGCTCACACAGCCTGTGACTGGCAGACCCAGAAACAGAACCCTGGAGTCCCAACTTCCAGGGCTAGATCTTTTGCTTCATCAAAGTCAACTGGGCTGTGGAGAGTTGCAGCCCCTGAAAATCTGGCTGCCTGCCTCCTGTTCTAACCATGCTGGGGGGAAAGGGGGAAGCTGCAAACCTGATAGGCTGAAGCAGCTAAGTACGTCTGGGGCTTGGCTAGCTTGCTCAAGTTCTTCACAGCTGTTTTTACAACATTGGCTAATTACGGAAGGTGATTGTGAGTAAACAAAGCCCTTCCTTGTCTCCTGTTTGACCCCACAGAAATAACAACAATTATAAATACTTCTACAGCACTTTCCATCTCAGGATCTGAAAGCCCTAATGCATGTGCATGAACTACTCCCTCTCTGCAAACTCCTGTATAAATATCTCCATGTGGCATACAGGGAAACTGAGGCACGGGGGACTTACATAATTAGTTGTGAGATACAAAGTTATACACTGTGATGTGTAGACATGGAATTATGATTCCACCCCAGGGTGAGTCAGGAGGGATGGACCAAGCTTCTGTTCAAACCTGCTTCCTAGATCTGCAAATGGAGACCCTTGGCCAGCAGATCTCCATGCTCCTGTGTGAAAAGGGGCCGGCTCAGCCATGTCCATGACACCATCCCATTCCCTGGATGCAGGGGGACCCCAGTGTAGACTATTCCATGCAACCTGGGGTTTGCATGAGGGAGGTCGTGGGAGTGGGCTGGCAAGCTAGGAGAAGGAGTAGATGGAGTGGGCTGAAGGGAGGATGGTTTGGGGGCTAATAAGCAGGCCTGGGAGACAAGTGACTTTGGTTTCATTCCTTGCTCTAGCCACGCTTAAATAATTCATGTAACCTCTCTCTCCCTCAGTTTCCCCCACCTGAAAAGCAGGGCTAATTCCTGCACCATGGGAGGTGGGCAGGGAGGGTCAATAATGTTTGTCAAGCACTTTGAGATCCTTGAGGGAAGGAGTGAGGCACAAAGTAAAATAAAAATAACGACTTTGAGCGCAAAGAAAGTACGGGGAATGCAGGGCGAGTATGTTTCCTTCGAGCGAAATCAGCTTCCCAAGGTTGCTCTCATGGGAAAATCCTCCTTGAAGAATTCTCCGCTGGAACAAAATGCGCCAGAGTGACACATGGGAGGGTGGCAAGGTCAGAGAGAAGTGGGAGGATACACCCATCAGATGCATCCTTCCTCCGAAGCCCCCAGCACTGGACACGGCTGGAAACAGGAGACCGGCCTGGCAGGATTGTTGGTGTAATCCGGTCTGGCAGTCCCCATGTCCTATTATCTAGTTTCCTGCGCTCAACTCCCCCACCAGCCAAAACCCCCCCGCTTAGCTGCTTTTATTCTCCAGTTCAACTTTTGTAACCCCCCAAAAGGCCTTCTGGGAATGAATCTCTCCAAAGACCCCCACGCACCAGGGAGGGACTCTTCATTCACAAAGCAACGGACTCTCCCAGGAAGCGGGTACATTTCGCTTTCCCGTTAGTGCAGAGACCTGTGTTTGGATTAGAGATTCCCCCCACACCACGCGCACGCACACAGCTTCTTCTGTGAGAGGCAGGCCCTGTGGTTAAGGGTAAGGATGTGGCGGCAGGAGGACTAGCTTCTGTTCCCAGTTCTGGCGCTGCGTGAGAGCTAACTGTTGTGATTACTCAGCTGGATCGCCCGGGGAAGCTATAGTCTCATGCTACTGTGTCATCAAGGCAGCATCATCAAGGGCCCCAGGCTCTGTGGAGGTAACATAGAGCTCCTGCTGTGTGCAAGGAAGAGAGTGTAGCAGTGCCATCTTCCTGGATGGGCTTTGGGCCAGCTGCTGCCTCAGTTTCCCTCGTAGTTCGGGGACAATCGCTTGCCTACATTCTCTGACACATGTGGGCTGCTGATCTGATGCACTTACTGCCAGGCCCAACTGTCTTTCCAGGAACAGTTTAATTCTTCAACATAAAACTTAGGTACAACAGCAGCGACAAAAGCAGTTCCCCTTTCCCCTCGGGGCTACAGCTCCCTGTGGCTTTCCCCCTGCTTCTCGGTGCTGAAAGGAGGAAACACCCGCCTCTCTATCCCCCTGCCCCTGGGTGACCCACCCAGGGGTGAATCCGCCCCACTGGGGCACCACTGGCTTAGGGAAGTACAGTTTGTAGCCCCCTGGGCTGAGAGGAGATGAAGCCCCTAATGGATTGGCACAGAGGGGATGATGAAGTGGGGCTTTGACTTCAGCACTGGATGAATAAAGGGGATGGGGCAGCTGGGCTGTGAAGGAGACCAAAGAGCCAGGATATGGCACAAGAAATGGCTGAAGCCACATGGGGCGAGCAGGGCTGCCAAAGTTCCCCCTCCAGGAGAAAAGCCCCTTTGAGGAAGGCGGGAGTGGGGAGAGACACATGGACTGTTAAATAGCCCAGTTTATTCCCACTGTACATGGTAACCAGGAGCGCTATGGTGGATCAGGGAATTGAACCCGGCTCTCACATGTCCCAGCCTGACCTGGGCTCTCATACCCTTGATGCTTTGCAGCTGAGCACTATGGGGGTGTGGTTCTCTGAATGCCTCTGTTGATGCCTTTCCCCACCCCATCATCATTAGGCATCAGCCTGGTCATGAAGTGTTGCCGGGGGCTCCCTCCAGAAGCCGTTACTGCCTTTCCAAACATGGTCCGACAGCAGGGATCGGCACTCTGGAGCAAATGTTCAAATGGACGTTCGAGCACGTGGAAGGTTGCAGAGCATTGAGTTAAACTGCAGAGTCCAGTTTCTGATTATTTCATAGGCCCGTTGGAGTTGCTACACCAGATACAGCCATTGGCACAGACAGTCTCTGGCAGTGGCCAGTGCCTGATGCTTCAGGGGAAGGCAATATCCCCAGCTGCCTGAAGGCATTTGGTCAGTTGTGCAGTGTTCCTGCCTGACTTTTGTAGTGATCAGCTCCTGAAACCCTGAAGCATGAGACTTGATTACCCCAGCCTAGCATTTCCTTTGGATATGCTGAGATGTCTTAGAGACCTCAACTGTGACTGGTTTCCAGCAAAACTCGGCCATCCCCCTGCCTTGATGAGCACCTGCCTGACCACACACAGTCGCGAGGGTGAGTGTGGAGGTGATGAGAGCTCACTGGCCCCAGTTTCACATTCTCACCGTCAGTGGCTTCTCGTTTTCTGCATTGAAAGAAATACTTCTAGGCAACTGTGTGCTGGGGGAGCCAAGGGAACCAGAGCAGCTGAACTTTGCTTTGCGGATTGTTAGCTGGCAGGGTTTGGAGTTACACTGTTGTTATCCTGTTTGCTTTAGCCGCTCCCTGGGCACAGGTGTGTACTGTACACAGTTACTAGGAAGCAGGAACAGGTGGGGTGAGGGGGAGTTCACGTTCTGAACCTAGGGTGGAACAGTTTAAGTCATTGCATGAGCCTTTTTCTTCATTTTCCCAGCTGTGTGACACGACTTGCTTTGTGAGCATTTGCCCAGCGGGATGGTTTGCAAAAGAAGCAGAAGTGTGTGTGTGTGTGTGTTGCCTTTACTGTACTCTCACTTCTGAGCAGTTTTTGAAACGTGCAAGCAAGGTCCGACACAGCTGGCATTGGTGCAAGGCAGATCAAAGTGCTGGTATGGCAGTTGGCACCTACAGGACACTGCTGTGAGGAAGCTTGCAGTCCTGGAGTTTGAACTCCCATTGCCAGGCCTCTGAGAAGGCCCTCTCCTTTCTGGAGTCTCAGGTGTCTGGGGCAGGGCAGAAGTTCCATTGCCCAAGTCTGAGACAGAGCTAAAGATATGCTCACTGTGGTAGCGTTAGCTGCTCATGAGTCTGAAGTCCAGCTGCCTGGTACGAAGGCTCTGCTGTGAAGAGGATCACTGCCTGAATCACTTCCAAGGCCAGCTGATAGGAGGGCACTGCTGGAGGAAGATCACCTTTCCCCCCAGTCAGTTATGCAGAAATTAATGGGATGGCTCTATTTCTTCCTATCCTCAGTTTCCATGTGGGTAAATATATGACCTCACAATCTCAGCATCTATGACATCACAGCTAGTTACCATGGAGAGGTGATGTCAGAAGTCAAAATTCCCCAAGGCCACATTTGGCTTCAGATTGCTGAATGGCCAATTCCTGTTAGAGCAAAGGAGAAGCAAATCATCTAGCCAGACGAGAAGAGAGAGCTCTGCTGTGTGCGAGGCGCGCTGAACTCGTCTTGCTTTTGACAACAGCTGAAGCCCAGAGCGTGGCTGTGGCTCGCAGCGTCGCGTCAGCCTGCCTGTGGACAGAGCTGGACCTCTTCCAAGTAACCCAAATGACTGAGCCTTTCCTCTGTTTTTAATGATTTCCTATGATGTCCTGGGGGACTGTTGTGCTCGTGAAAACTGCTATGTGTGTCGCCTTTGCTCTCGTTCCTGGGCAATTTTTGAAACATGAGCAAGCAAGATTAGGGGCTGACACAGCCTTGGAGGCTGAACTCCTTGATTTATCCATGGATAGGCATGGGGAGTAGCAGCCCTCCCCCTCATCCCCCACTAATGTGCCTTCACCCAATCTGGGAAGGGTCTTCTTTAGCAGGGTTAGGGGCTTCCATAGACCACTGGCATCCTCAGTCTCTGCTGAAACTGCCCAGACATGAGACTCTGGGTGATGGGCACTGATGGCCTTTGGGGGGGATGCTGGGGAGCAGATGGTTTGGGAACCACCCTGCTCCTCCACTGAGCCCTTCCTGGTGACAATGGTCTATTTTCCATCACTTGAGCATGTATGTCTGTGAGTGAGAGGAGTGTGTATGAGGATTGAACTGATTCAGGAGTGAATCCATGGGATTAGATAGGCCCAGCAGCACGGTTGGCTTTGGGCAAGACACAGATCCCTGTCCCAGGAGTTTACAACCTACATCTGAATTACAAAGCCCCTTTTGCAAGAGCTCACACACTCCGCCTGTGATTTCTGCAGGCTCAGGGCAAAGCAGTTGTGTCTCCTGTGAGTGTTGGAAGGTTCTTGCGGGTCGGTTATCAGAGCCAGGGCTCAAACCAGAGTCAGAGCCAAGAATCAAAGCTGAGGGTCAGAGCCGAGGTCAGATACCAAATGCTAGAACCAAGGGTCATAGAATCATAGAAGATTAGGGTTGGAAGTGACCTCAGGAGGTCATCTAGTCCAATCCCCTACTCAAAGTAGGACCAACACCAACTAAACCATCCCAGCCAGGGCTTTGTCAAGCCAGGCCTTAAAAGCCTCTAAGGATGGAGATTTCACCACCTCCCTAGGTAACCCATTCCAGTGCTTCACCACCCTCCTAGTGAAATAGTGTTTCCTAATATCCAACCTAGCCCTCCCCAACTGCAACTTGAGACCATTGCTCCTTGTTCTGTCATCTGCCACCACTGAGAACAGCTGAGCTCCATCCTCTTTGGAACCCCCCTTCAGGTAGTTGAAGGCTGCTATCAAATCCCCCCTCACTCTTCTCTTCTGCAGACTAAACAAGGCCAGTTCCCTCAGACTCTCCTCGTAAATTATGTGCCCCACCCCCCTGATCATTTTCATTGTCCTCTGCTGGATTCTCTCCACATCCTTTCTATAGTGGGGGGACCAAAACTGAACGCAATACTTCAAATATGGCCTCACCAGTGTCGAATAGAGGGGAATGATCATTTCCCTCGATCTGCTGGCAGTGCTCCTACTAATACAGCCCAATATGCCGTTGGCCTTCTTGGCAACAAGGGCACACTGCTGACTCATATCCAGCTTCTCATCCACTGTAATCCTCAAGTCCTTTTCTGCGGAACTGCTGCTTAGTCAGTTGGTCCCCAGCCTGTAGTGGTACATGCCAGAATCAGGGTTAGAGGTTGGAGGCAGAGCCAGGAATGGTCACTGAGGGGTGGAGGTGAGGCGTAGGGGCAGGAGGAGACATCTCCTCATCCTCCACAGTGCCTGATGCCCTGAGATGTCTCAGATACCCAGAATGTCTTACTCCCACCAGCATGTCTGATCCCCCCCTCCAAGATCCTTCTTCCCTGGAGGTCTCCTCCCACCTGATTTCCCAGGACTGCTGTGTGCTGCTGGAGGTGGTGTCATGTATGTGCAGGTCTTCCCTGGGTGTATGGTAAGCTGTGTGTATGTACGCGAAGGGGTTGTTTGTGTGGGCTGGAGAATGCGTTCAAGGTTTGCAGCCAGTGTTGGTGTCTGCAATGGCGCATGTAGGAGCTTGTGGCTGTGTTCCTGCTTGCTTACATGCCTAGCCTCTGATGTAATGCTCCTTGCAGTATTCAAGCCTGGAGTGACTTGCACTGTGTGCAATTTCTGCTCAACAAAGAAGAGTTCAAGCTGGCCTGGAGCACTGCACCCTCGGCAAAGAAAAGGCTTAACCCCCTGCTGGCAGTAGCTGGAGGGTTTGAGCTGTGCCCGCATCCGCGAGCAGCTGAGCATTACAGAACCAGAGCCGGGACGCCTGTAGTTCTGCGCTGAGTGCTGCATGCTGACTTGGGAGACCTCTGTACTGGGTCCAGAACCAGAACCTCCACCCTGGTCACCAAGAAGAGAAGCTGCATCAGTTCAGATGAAAAAGCTTTGCCCCCTTGACCCCCCGATCTGGGTTCACGCCAGTGTGGTGCCATCTATTTCTTCCAGAAATAGTCTTTTTGCAGCATCACTCTTTTCTTTTACCCAGCTGCCCAGCCAGGCAGCCCCAGTGGCTGGGATTGACGTTTGCTTTCCCTGATAACTATGACTGGTTCAAACACCCTGGCTGGACAGTGGATGATTTAAAAAAAAAAACAGAGCAATTTATATGCACATTTTGTAAGGAGCTGGGTGGAGTTATGGGAGGGGAAGTGGGGGGATGCTGTTGATCATGTGCCCTTGGCCATCTGATGGTCCAGACGCTGAGGTGCTCTGGGAGATCAACTCCGTAGGAGGGCTGGACAGTCACTCAGAG
This sequence comes from Trachemys scripta elegans, assembly GCF_013100865.1. NCBI lineage: Eukaryota > Metazoa > Chordata > Testudines > Emydidae > Trachemys > Trachemys scripta. Next base: position 48,302,700 of record NC_048307.1, read on the forward strand.
GAGGGGAAGTCCTAGGGCATCCCACCAATCAGGGGGAGAGTGGAGAGGGGTGAACTATCCCAAGACATATTAGAGAATCCCCTGGGGCATCCAGAACTCTTGGCGAATGGGATGTCCTGGGAAATCAGACACTGGTGGGAGGAGACCTCCAGAGAAGAAGGATCTTGCAGGGGGTGGGGGGGATGGGGATCAGACATGCTGGTGGGAGTAAGACATTCTGGGTATCTGAGACATCTCAGCATCAGGCACTGTGAAGGATGAGGCTGCCTGCGAGCAGACAGATAAGGTATGGGATGTCCTGGGGGAATCCTGCACTCAGGGAGGGCAGGAGATCAGACACTCTAGGTAGCTCTCTGCATCAGATGCTCTGCAGGACGAGATGCCCCAGGGGAGAGCCAGCACTTTGCTGGGGCAGGGAGATATCTTAGTGGCCTTGCATCTCAGGCGGTAAGACATAGTGCAGAATCCTGTGTCCTAGGCTGTCTGGCTCCCTCCAGGAGCTGGATCTGTCATCCTGGATTGCAGGAAAATGCTTGGTTTTTATCCAGGGGTGAGGAACCCTTCTCAGAGAGGGGCCATTTTCTTTCCCAGTGTTTCCATTGAGCCTCAGAGGGTGTGCTCCCTCTGAAAGTGCGAGGAGCCCTCTCTCCGTCCCCAGTTTGCTGGCTAATTATCAAGCTCCGGAGGCCCAAGGCTTGGCAGTTTGGTGACCTCTCTCTCCCACTCCATTCCCTGTCCCAGACTCAGATGACCAGAAAATCCCCTTGCTTTCCAAATGAGGCTTAATGCTGTTCCCGGGCAGGGCGATGGCACCCTCTAGTTGTGTGTGTCAAGGGGGAAACCAACGCGAGGCGTCTGAAACAGGAAGGAAGGTTGCCAAAGAGAGAGAAGGCAGGTATGTGATTCTAGGCAGCCAGCCAACCAGCCAGGCCCCACGCTGGGCCTGCTCAACAGGATTCTTGCTGGAAACAGTCGGCGTAGCGAAGGGGTGTACCGTGCCAGTTCAGTGCACTAACAGACATCGGGTGTGTGGGGAGACTTCTCTTCGTTAGCTGGGCCAGGCTGGAATACTATTCACTTCAGGCACAGAGGCAGTGCCCAGACCTGTGCAGGGAGCTGTGCTAGGTAAAGGGATGCTCTGCAATGATGCATGTGACTTGAGGTATAAAACATACCCTGCCTCCAAGCCGGACTCATCCAAGGGCCCAGATTTAGTCATAGTTTAAGGCCAAAAGGGCCCACGAGATCATCTAGCCTGACCTCCTGTAGATCACAGGCCACCAACCCCACCCAGCACCCATACAACATGGCCAACAACCAAAGCTGTATTACAGCTCACAGGAGACTAGACTGTTACCTGCCACAGGCAGAGAATAGGATGGACACAGGTGCACCGGTGCCTGAGACGCTTGCAATGGCAGGGAAATGATTAAGGGAGATATACCCAGATAATCCTGGTAAGTGACCTACACCTGCATGCAGCAGAGGAGGATGAAACCCCCACAAGGTCACTGCCAATCTGACATGGGGGGAAATTCCTTCCTGACCCCACCTATGGCAATCAGTGAGCCCATGGGCGGCACATATCATAGGCTGGGGGAAGCTATGCCTACCCAAACAGTCCAGCGTGGCCCCGCCCATGTTCCGCCCAGAAGAAGGCCCCCTCCTGCTTGCCCTTTCCCCTTGGTCCCAGCCCAGGCTGGCTAGCTGCTCCTCTTCAGGGAAGCGTACTGGGGCTGTGGCTAGGGCAATGGCTAGGGTGGCCAGAGCCAGCCTGAGGTCGGGACTTGGGGTGGCTGGAGTCGCCCAGCGCTGGGGATGTGCTGCTTGGGGGTAGGGGGCTGCGCACTGCCTACCTGCCCAGTGCTCGGGGGACTACGGGGGCCGTGTGCCACCCGCCCAGTGCGCTGTGGGGGAGGAGAGGCTGGCGGCTGTGGGGGGACGGCTCTGGGCTCTGTCGGGGGAAGAGGGGCATGATGGCCAGGGCCAGCCAGGGGCTAGCCTCCCCAAGCCAGCGGGTCACCCGCCGCCCATGAGTGAGCCCCTGAGCATGTGAGCAAGAACGCCAGCCAAGCACCCGAGAAAGAGAATACTCAGTGCCACCCAAGAGCCTTGACCCCCCCCCCCCCCCATCATCTGGCACAAGCAAGGGTTTGCAGAAAGCTACTATCCTAGTCCCATGGGCCGAGCTAAGACTAGGCTCCCCCAGTCTCCTGAGACATGGTTTAGTGCTCTAGCTGCTAGTCTGGGAAGTTGGAGTGGCTAGGTAAGAAGAGACAGTTGGGGTTGTCAGGAAGTTCTACCTGTGAATTTTGAAACAGTGCTGAATGTGGTCAGTCCTTGGCAACACCTGCAATTAAGTCACGCTCAGCGCCAGTTGCTCTGCACCTGTGTCTCACATGACAGGCCCAGCCGTGGGTTGTTTTGTAGTACAGCTTTGGATTCTAGAGCACAGCTGTGCAACCAAGAGTGGGGGCTGTGCAAATTCTTCAGCTCTAGATGAATAGAAAAGCAGAGGGCCTGGTGGGCGCTCAACAGGGTCCCAAGTAGCTAGTGGTGGGTATTTTTAGAGTTGGATGAGCAGTATTAGCAACCTCAAACATTAAAAACCCAGGAGTCAGGCCTCAATGAATCATGAGCCTGTCTTAAAAGTCATAAGAGAACAAAATAATAAATTGTGGGTTGTGTTTGTTTGCTTTCTGGTCGCTGAGTCTTTCCAAAGCCCTTGGTTTACATTTTCCACCTTTTCTTCATGAGAGCTAGAAATGTCCTTATTTTTGTAAATGAAAGCTGAGATTCTCCCAGTTCTGGAGCTTGACGATAATAAATACCAAAATCTTGAGAGTTGGCCCCTGGAGAAGTGTGTGGATGAGGTTTGCTCTGTGTGCAAATAAGAAATGGGCTCTTTCTAGATAAAGCACATTGTAGTTGTAGCCCGAGGTCAGGTGTCTTTGTTCTTTTGCACATTACAAGTGGTTCATTGGCTGAAGCCCCATGGTCTTCCACCCAGCCTTGGAACTGTGTAATCCAGGCTCTGATCTGTCCCGCTGTGGCATTTCTTGCCCTGTATTTTGTGTAGCCAAGTTGTAATTGCAAGAGTTTTCTTGTGCGAGTTGTAACGTGGTGGGCATTCCTCACTGCTTGTGTTACTATTTTGAGGAACGCTGTTTCACTGAGGTTTGGTAAATATCAGGGTTACGTCTGACAGCACATACCGGCCTCCTGTCTGCTTTTCTTTTCTTCTTTCCAAGGGCATGTTGGTGGCTTTCTGGAGGCTTTGATGTATATGTGACCAAATGGGCAGCTTCAGATTTTGTGCCAGGGCCAGTTTGCTTAGCCACGTCCTCGCCAGCAGGGGTGGAGGCCAAAGATTTTCCAAAGTGATCAGTGATTTTTGAGTGCCCAGCTGGCGACAGCCTGATTTCAGAAAGTGCTGAGCACCCACCTGCTGGAAATCAGGGATCTCAAGTTGGCTGCTCCAAAATCCCTTAGTCCCTTTGAAACATCTTGCCCGTGAATTCATTTGGTGGGGAGTGGGGCAGATAAGACTTTTGTGAGAATAATCTCCATGGGATAGAGTGGGCGCATTGTGGAGGATGCCTCGCCTAGAAGAGGCATCCATGTTGCATAGAATCTAGTAATGTTGCGTCCTGGTTTTCTTTTAGGTGCTGTTCTGTGGTGTTGGGAGTAGCATGGAGAATGGCTGATTCATCCTTCAGGCCCGCCTGCTTTGCTGAGGTTTTGTGATTTGTTTTCAAACGCAGTGGGCCGCTGCAATCTCTGCCCCATCCCCTCTTTGAATGTTGCACTACCGGACACCTGAGGCACTTGCTGTAGGTTTGTCAGCATTCCCAGTGCCTGTGTAGCTGGGGTATCACAGGAGGCAAAATCTGGAGAGGATGGAAATGTTTGTGTTATTACCCAATTTCTTTCTTGTGTGTTTGCAAATAGTTAAGGTGCTTTTGACCCCCGTGCTCATCTGAGCTTTGATCTTTGTGGCATGCACCGAGGGGATTGATTTCATTGGTGTACCTGGAAAGCTGATTTCCCATATGGGCGTATGGTCTCTGATATGCAGATGGGCTACCAGCTAGCATTTTGCTGAGATTTCAGAAAGCCGTTCCTCTGGTTACTTTACTGGTCTGCAGAAGCTTGTGTTTGCTTTTGTTCTTTATACCTCCCTAAACAATCCTGGAAATGCACGTCCAGAGATCAGAGCAAAGAAGTTGGGAGTATCGGGGGTAGGTGCTGGAAAAGGAATCGGAATCTGCGGGTGATTTTCATTTCAAGGAATAAAAGGGGCATCGAAATTGCTACACCAGTTCAAACCAGTGGCCTGTGGAGTCTGATATCTGGCCCAGCAATGACATTTCTTATTTGTGCAACGTGTAGCACTTAGGGGCCCCAACCAAGATCAGGTCCCATTGCGCTAGGTGCTGCACAGACACATAGTAATAGACAGTCCGTTCAGCTGAAGAGCTTATGATCTAAAAAGACCAGACAGACACAGGGATGGAGGGTAAAACAAAGGCATAGCGAGGGGAATTACCCAAGATCTCAAGCGGGTCAGTAGCCGAGGTGGGAATAAAACTGATTCCCCCCAGTCTAGTGCTCTACCCTGTCCCTCTAAAGACCCTGGGCAATGGCTCAGGGGGAATGTCAGAACCAGCATTCTCCTGGCTCCTATGCTCCGCACTAACTATTACACTGTGCTGCTTTGCTCCTACTCAACGTGTTCAGGTTAGCCAGGGAACTGGCCATCTGGTTTAAATCTCTTTTAATGTGTTCAGCTCGATGGAGGTCGATTTTGTGCTACAGGGCAGTTCATGTTTGGGTGAGTTATTATTCCAGTGTAGTGGAAGCCCTCTTTACTCCACGCTGGGCTCAGGATCACAGATTCCTGCGGGTGGGCAATCTCTGACTATAATGGCTTCTGTCTTTGGTTTGTTGATTATGGAAACGGAGATTAGGTTGAATCCCTGTCTTAGGTGAAAGACCTCAGCTTGGCCTGCAGGTATTTGGCTTCATGATGAATAGCGGAATGTCATCTGAATAAAGCAAAATTCTCTTCTCTTCTCCCTCTGTATTTGTGCCTTGTATCTGTGAGCTATTGCAGGTCATACGAGGCAGGGGGCTGATTGCTGAGGCAAAGCACAATGAGGATAGAAATCCAGAGCCTCATTTTTGTCTTTTATCCCCATTGTTCTTTGCACTGACAAGCAACTCCTTGGCCAAGTGGATATGCAATAACTCACATATTCCAGGCATAGATGGAATTGTATCCCATCTGCAAGATGCCTCCGGCAGCACAGTGCCCTCTTAACTCTGTGCTGGGGCTTTGCTTCTGTACTGACTGCAGGGAGGGCACTGCTACTGAATTACGCACCCCACTTCCTGCAGCACTCTTTTCTCTAGAGCGTTCGCATTCAAGCCCTGTCCAGCCCAAGCCTGCTTAGTTTGTTAACTCTGCTGAGCTCCCAAGGTGGGAGAGCTGCAAGGTTCCTGTCCAAACCAAACTACATTGCGCAAGACTTTAGAAACCACCTCCAAAACCCAGGCAGCGAAGTAATAAATGAAGTGTTCACTGGGATTCCAACAGAGGTGAGTCTGAACCCAAAATCCGAAGCCTGCCCTAGGGATCTGGATCAGAACCTCCCATCTGGCTCCTGTTTTTAAAATAGGCTGAGCTAAAACTGGGCCTGATCCTTTGGGGGAGCTTGGACCTGGGTCCAGACCTGAACTTCCATCTCAACATTTTAGGAAGATGCAGATTGGAATATTCAGCAACCCCCTGGAAGTGCCTGGAGATGCTGCCTCGAACCATGGCATTGCTGCGAACTTCATACTATCCAAAGCAAATGACCGGGAGCCCAGCTGGGCTCTAATCTGGATTGTGGCACCATCTCACCATGCAGTCAGGGCCGCATTAGCTGGAAAAGAACTGGACCCTACCCCAGCAGGATCTCACTGAGGCTCTGCCTTGGAGCTGAGCTGCCCAGTGGAGAAAGCAGCTGGGATATGAAGCAGAAATGGTTTGTGTACAGAGCTCTCCTCCACATCAGACTCAGTGCAGCCCTGCCTCCTTGCCAGTCCAGACAGGCAAGTGCCAATGCCAGTCCATGCTGCACCCACTGCTCCCCTCCCGGCCTTTGTTGCTCAATTCCAAGAGAATAACATGCAAGTTTCTTTTCTTCTTGCCTGGAATTCAGGGAATGTGGCCTCTGACTTTACTGGATCAGATTTTGACCCCCCTCCCCAACTCAGGAAGTGGAGTGGAAACAGTCCGCAGATGGATGACTTGAGGAAATCCATGTCCAAATGCTTCCCAGTCCTTGGGCTATGTTAGCTGAGTTGCTGGGATTAAACAAAACCCACGGTAACTGGGTTGGTAGGCAGGCTTGTGAGGAAACCGATCCTAAGGAATTTAGGAGGGGAAGGATGACTTTGTGGCTACAGCACAGGGCTGGGAGTCAGGAGAACTGAGGCCTAATTCATCCACTGAAGACAGCTGAGTTACACAGAGGTGAATTTGGCCCCTTGGCTCTATTCTTATCTCCTCCATGGATTTACCCTGTGATGTTTGGCAGCTTCTTACTCTCCGTGCCTCAGTTTCCCCAACTGTGAAATGAGGATAGTGATACTGTCGCATAGCCAGCAGTCCCCTCCATGACTGCTTAGCCCTGGCCAGGACTCAGGGCGATGCTCTAGAGTGAAATTGGGCAGCACAAGGCTGCATTAGTCAGTCTGGGGGCTAGAGAGAACAACAGGGTTCATCTGTGTCCAGCAGCCTCAATAAATAATCCTCTTTATATCCATTACAACCAAGTCCTGTCTCTCTTCTCTACCTCGAATGACCCTGCGCACACCTCACATGGGGTTTTATGAGGCTTACATTGTTATTGCTTGTAATGGGCTTTCAGATCTTCAGGTGGAAGGTGCCATAACTTAGCACAGCTAATTCCTGCTGATTAGCCTGGAGGTCAAATCTAATGTGAGGAACTCGAGACATTTCCCATTTCTATTCGGAATACACCTGCGGCTTCCTCATGGCGTAGGAGTTTGCAGGCTTCTATTCCAGAGGCTAGGAGCTAGGTAAAGGCCCAGAGCACTCTGAAAGCTGTGGGATCACATATGCATTGTTCCTACTAGATTCATGAAGGCAGCAGGCTCTGCTGTAGTAGGTCTAGCTTGCTGGTCACAGTATTCTTATTCATTATTTGTATTGTCATAGAGCCTAGCAGCCCCAGTCCTGGCCCAGGACCTGTTGCGCCAGTTGCTGTACAAAAAATAGAACAAAAAGGCAGCCGCTGCTTGCTCCAAAGAGTTTACAGTGTAAAGAATCTAGCTCAGGTGGTTCTCCCTGTCTCTCCCAATGTCAGACGGGTGACCACAACTTGGGTATCTTGGTATCAGCGCATGGCATCTGAGTGACATGAGGCAGATGACCAACATGCTATTGTTCAGTAGCTTTTTACATTTGCAGAGCTCAGAGGTTTCCGAAGGTACTTCCCTGGCCCCCCCAAATGCTTTTTTCTTAACAAAAACAACCTCCCCCAATCTTTTTCTTTTATATGCATGTGACATGCGTGCTGGTGCAAGAGGAGTGCAAAGGAGGTCTAAAACATTCCCAAATCACCGTGGGGATACCCAGGGGCGGCTCTATGTATTTTGCCACCCCAAGCATGGCAGTCAGGCGGCTTTCGGCGCCATGCCTGCAGGAGGTCTGCTGGTAATGCAGATTCGGCAGCATGCCTGCGGGAGGTCCGCCAGTCCCGCGCCTTCGGCGTACCCGCCGCCAATTTGCCGCTGAAACTGCGGGACTGGTGGACCTCCCGCAGGCATGCCGCCGAAGGCAGCCTGACTGCTGCCCTCATAGCGACTGGCAGGCCGCCCCCTGCGGCTTGCCACCCCAGGCACGCGCTTGGTGGGCTGGTGCCTGGAGCCGCCCCTGGTGATACCACTTGGACCTAAGTGACTATGCAACGCGCAGTGCAATGGGGAATTGGGCCCCCGGTTTCTTAAACATCTCCATTAATGCTGTTAATCTTTCAGAGGAAACCAGAAACACCCAAGCTCCCATCTGCTCTGGGTGGACACTAATGACTCTGTCGTGCCTTTCTTATTGCTGATTTATTTCTTTGTCTTAGACAAGTCCTTTGGGCTCCCATTCAAAGATCAGAGCTGTGCAAGTAGTTGCTAGGTTTCTCAGTTAGATTTTCTCCTCCCACCAGCTCACTGATTTGTGCAGTGTACTTTTTGCTGTAGCTGGCTCCTTTTTGCTATGCCAGGTGCAGTGTCTGCATTTCCCTGGTGCTGTACATAGGTAGATGGAGGCGATGAAGGTTGCTATTGAATGTAAATTATTCTTAAGGTTATGGTCTGGATTAGGCATAGGGTGACCAGATGTCCCGGTTTTATAGGGACAGTCCCAATATTTGGGGCTTTGGCTTATATAGGTGCCAATTATCCCTCACTCCCTATTCCGATTTTTCACACTTGCTGTCTTGCCACCCTAAATAGGCAGCAATGAACAACCAGGCTAAATTCCAGCATGTGAAATACAAAGGTGTCCACGCGAGGGACAGAATCCAGCAGGCCTAGTAGATCTACTTTTCTGCATGGCAGCCATGGAAGATTACTGCTCGCTGCTCCTTTAACAGCCCCCCTCCTTGGCAGGAGCTCAGGGCTGAGCAATGAACTCCTCCCTTTGCGGGTTGGTCCAGGGCGGGTGGGAAGCACAGCTCCTTTCTAGCCTTAGAATGCTGCCCCTGCCGTTTCTATGGGGACAGATTCACAGTCAGCTTTCAAGTGGGCCTGAGCACTGAAGCTGGAGTTTCCCTGCCAGTTAAAGGCGCAGTCCCATCACTCCCTAGCTCTGCTGGCGGCCAAGGAATTTGGCCTGGCAAAAAGAAGGCCGCGCGCGCTAACCAGCTGCCTGGCTGAAAGCCCCTGGGGACTGGGAGGGCAGCCATGAGCTTTAGAGCCTGGGATTTGGAAGAGGCCGGCCTAAGGAGCAGTGATAAGTTATAACATCAGCCTTTTGCAGCTCCTCCTTCCTTCCTCCTCTGCTGCGCAGCGGCTCCTTCTGCGGAGGACTCAGAACCGGGGACTAGGGGGCATCATTTCAAGGCTCCCCTCCTCTAGCTGCAGCCCAACCCCACAATTGCACTTCCAGCCATGTGTAATCTCCCCTCCAACTGTCCTGCTCTGCTGTGGGGTGGTAATTCCATCCCCAAATCAGTGGGGAGCCTCCTGCAATGGATGCCCTGGGAGCCCTGTCCCTCCGATCCTGGTCAGTGGGCCAGTGGAGAGCATCCTATGAGAAGTGTGTATGGGAGACCCTGCACTCGAGTCCTTTCAGGGTAACCTTCTTGGACATTTGTGCAGGATGCATGGGTGGGTTTAAGTTATGCCAAATGCAGACTGGTGGCGACCCACTCAGTGCAGTCTCCAGTGGACTGACAGCTGCAAAGTGCTGTGGACTGGCAGTGGACTGAGAGCTGCAAAGTGCAGGACACACTCACACACCAAATGAGGCCACCTGCTAATTTTTAAAGTCCACCTGCTTGGCCTAGAATTAAAACAAGGAATGATCACAGTGCACGTGCTAGTGTTGCTACTCATCCCAAACAGGGTGGCATCAGGACAAGCCTGCAGGTAGAGTAGGGCTTGTCAGAGCATCCAGATGTCTTGCCAGTGGAGATGTTGTGGGAGCTGAAGGAATTACCCCAGTGTTATTCTGGAGATGGTCAGCAGGTCGAGGATAAGTGCTCTGTGAGAAACAAGGGGTCCTCTAGCCATACCACGCTGAGCTGTGATCCTATCAGTGCTGCCGAGCTAGACGCAGCTTGGCTGGGTCAGCAGATGGAGGGCCCTGCTCCAAAGAAATCCTAAGTGCCACAGGGGAGGTGTGGAGACTGATCAGATGCTAATCATCTCTCTGAATCAGTTCTGAACCAATGCCCTGGCCTGCTGGCAGGGGGCTCTGGAGGTGCTATCTTTCCATTGTGAAGTAGCACTGAGGCCTGCTGCTCCCCAAGTGTGTCTGTAGAGACCCCAGGCAAGAGGAGGATGTTAACCCTGGTGTTCTGCCTACATCCCAACTCGGTTGGTTCCCTTTCTTCTTTTTCTTTAGCGTCTACAGAGGGCTGGGGCCCTGTTCTGCCAGGGGCCGTTTCCTCCTTTCTACCTCCCTGCAATCCCCGAGGCAATTCCAGTGGTGTACAGCGGTCTTCCCTCCCTGCCCTCAGCTGGGGTGTGGTGCTGTGTGCTATGGCGCACCCCGCAGGCAGACAGTGATCCCTACCCATATCGCTTACCAAGCTCACAGAGGGCATGCAGAACTGTTGGGAAGGGTTTTGAGGCCCTTGGGTCAGTGGTGCCAAGGTTGGTTATTAAAGGCTTTGCAGCTAAGGGCCTGGTAGGGTTCATCTCAAGAGGCTGATGCTAATGTTGTAACCCTGGGCCAGTGCTGGCGAGTGCAGTAATGCAGCGTGTATGTAGCAGTGCCAAAGCAGGAGCGTACCTGGCCACCATGCCCAGACTGAACGCGTAGGCAGGGTTAATACACAGAGGAGGGCAAGGACTGGCAGACTGCGTCCCTCCCTTCACCACCTGTTTTCTGGAATAGTCCTGCTGCTTTCAAGTGCATTTGTATTCCACAGGGAGAACAAATACCTTTTATCTGACACCCAGCTTCCTGCTCAGGTTTTCCCTTTGTTTCAAAGGAACAAAAGCCACGCTGCATCCCCAGCCAGCTTGTCTTACTCAGGTTCGGGTTGTGATCTATCTCTGGGACTGCCTGAGAAGGATGCCAGAAGTGGATGCCTATGGAGACTGCATTCCCCTCTCTCCTCAACAGGAGGTAGTCTCTTCCAAATCAGGAATGGGATCCACTGGTGGAATCATGCCTTGGAATGAAGGAGCATGGAGACGAAATTCCCCTGTCCACAAGGAGGGGCCAGTCTTTGATACAAGGCAAGGGAGTGGACCCTGTGGTGAGTGCGCATGGGTGAATGCCAGGGCTGGCTGAGACTGAGCTCCATTGATGGAGCAGGGTGAGGGTGTGGAATCTGGGACATTGAACTCCCGGTCAGCAGCGGAAGGGGATGTTGACCGTTGTGTGATCTCATCAGGACTCTCTGTCGCCTTGATGCTCGGACCGTGCTGTTCTCCTTTTGCCCGTGGAGTGGCCCGGCAGAGACAGCTGTGGAGCGTCAGCCCTTGGGAATAAACACTCCATTCATTCCACAGCTGACCTGCAGGACCCCGTTTCCCAGAGTGCCCCCTCTCACGAAACATAGCCCCAACTGTTCCTTCCCCACACCACACGCCTCAGCCTTTCCCACTCTGTCCCTTTGTAAATAGCCTTAGAAATACAGAAGCCCCATTAGCTCCCTGCCACACGGGGGTATCTTTAATGGGACAGCTGTTTAGCTTCATCCAGAGGATGGAGATCTGTGATCCTTGCTCACATTCATGGATCTCAGCTGATGTCCCCGCTGGCAGTGCCAAAGCACTGTGGAGGGGAAGCTCGCACTGCTGGAATCCCAACTGGCAATGCTAGGTACTGCTGTGAGGAAGCACATGCTCCATGCTGTCATTTCTAGAGCACTGCTCTGTGGTGCTCACAATGCTGATGTCCTTGTGGGGGGTGAGAATCGCCTAGTTAGTGTTTTATTGCTACATCACAGGGCTCAGGGAGTTTAGAATGACTGGAGTTCTGTGTGGGTAGGGATGAACATATGTATGTGCCTGTGTGAGCATGCTGTGTAAGTACTAAGCATTAGTATTGCTCATGTGTACCCTGGATGAGTGTCTACAGAATTCCCATGCGTGTGTCTTCAGGCTGTGTTATTGTTAACTTCTGTGTTAATGAAGCCAAGCCCTGGAGAGAGGGCCACAGGCCTTGGCTATACTTGCAGATGTACAGTGCTGTGAGTTAAACTTGACTTCGTGCAGCTGAGTAGGGAAAGCGCTGCAGTCTGTCCACACTGACAGCTGCCCAGCGCACTGTCATGGCCACATTTGCGGCAATTGCAGCGCTATTGGGAGCGGTGCATTATGGGCAGCTATCCCACAGAGCACCTTTTCCCATTCTGGCCCCGTGGGTTGTGGGAAGGGGGCGTGGGTGCGGGGGATTCTGGGTCCTGTCCCAATGCCCTGTGATGCATCGCTTCGCATCCTAGAAATCCCTTTGTTTCCGTCCACCTTTGGCGCCATCTTTCAACAGTTTCTGTGCAGCGTGATCTGTCTGCGGGAAATGGAGTCCGAACTGCTGAGGCGTATGCTGACGAGTCTCGCCAGCACATCACGTTTGGCTGTCGAACTATTCCTTAAGATCCAAACTGACAGTGAGAGTGAGTGTGAGGAGTCCGACGATGCTATCGAGCCGCGTAACGCGTACGACACGAAATTGCTTGTGGCATTCACGGACATGCTCAGCACCGTGGAACGCCGCTTTTGGGCTCGGGAAACAAGCACCGAGTGGTGGGATTACATCGTCATGGAAGTCTGGGATGACGAGCAGTGGTTGCAGAACTTTCGGATGAGAAAAGCCACTTTCATGGAACTATGTGAGGAGCTCGCCCCCACCCTGCGGCGCAAGGACACAAAATTGAGAGCTGCCCTGACAGTGGAGAAGCGGGTGGCTATTACAATCTGGAAGTTGGCAACTCCAGACAGCTACTGGTCGGTCGCAAACCAGTTTGGAGTGGGAAAGTCGACCGTTGGAATCGTTTTGATGCAAGTTTGCAAGGCCATTAATCGCATCCTACTCAAAAGAACCGTGACTCTGGATAACGTGCAGGAAATAGCGGATGGCTTTGCACAAATGGGGTTCCCTAACTGTGGAGGGGCGATAGATGGGATGCACATTCCTATTCTGGCACCACCCCACCTAGGATCCGAGTACGTTAATTGGAAGGGGTATTTCTCTATGGTTCTCCAGGCGCTTGTGGATCACCGTGGGCATTTCATTGACATTAACACAGGCTGGCCCGGAAAGGTGCATGACGCACGCATCTTTTGGAACACTTGGCTGTTCAGGAAGATGCAGGCCGGCACTTTTTTCCCAGAGCGGAAGATCACGGTAGGGGAAGTTGAAATGCCTATTGTGATCCTTGGAGATCCCGCTTACCCGTTAATGCCATGGCTCATGAAACCCTACAAAGGGAGCCTTGACAGCAGCAAGGAACGGTTCAACTACAGGCTGAGCTGGTGCCGAATGACTGTGGAGTGTGCCTTTGGCCGTTTAAAGGGCCGCTGGCGATCTCTGTATGGGAAGCTGGACTTGGCCGAAAACAGCATCCCTGTGGTTATATCCGTGTGCTGTGCCCTCCATAATATTTGTGAAGGGAAGGGTGAATGCTTCACTCAGGCATGGACCTCTGAGGTTCAACACCTGGAGGCTGAATTTGCACAGCCAGAGAGCAGGGCTATTACAGGGGCCCAGTGCGGGGCTGCAAGGATTAGGGATGCCTTGAGGGGAGCAATTTGAGGCTGAAAACCAGCAGTGATATCTGGTGCCCTGCACGGGAGTGAAGTGCAGTAGTTCCAATCTTTAGGAATCAGTGTCTGCTTAGCAGACAAGCAGACTTGCAGTGCCTGTTTATTTCCTGGGCTAAGGAGTCTTTAATAAAGAATGTTTTCAAAGCCAAAGAATCCATTTATTGAAAAGAAAAAAAAAATATTTATTGAAAAGAAACAAGGGGGTGGAGTGGGGAACAGTACAATCACAGATTTGCGTATGTCCTGTCTGGTGTGCTGTGCAGTGAGTGCTGCACTTCAGGACAGCTATACTGCATGGTGATGGGGGTTGAGTGCAGAGGGTAAGGGTCGTGGTTTTCAGGGCTGGGTGGCGAAGATACTGGTGTTGGAGGCAGCGGGTGGCGTGAAGAACACAGAAGTTGGGGAAAGTGGGTTGGAGGTGACAGTGGGGCACAACGGAAAGAGTTTTGGGACAAGGGCTGTAGGGAGGGGTGGCGTTTGCGTTTGCGGTACTGCTCCTTCTGCGTGGCTACCAGCTCCTGGATAGCATCTGCTTGACGCTCCAGGATGCTTATGAGCCTATCAGTGCTTTGCTGCCGGTGCGCGGTGCTTTGCCGCCGGTGCACTGCGTTTTCCTGGCAGATCCTGCTTTCTCTTTCCCTCCAGTCCTGTACTTTCTCATTCTCTTTAATAGATTGCCGCATCACTTCTTGCAGCATGTCTTCTTTGCTTTTTCGTGGTCTCTTCCTGAGTCTTTGCAGTCTCTGAGCAGGCGATAAGAGCGACGACTGAGGTCTCAAGGTTGATGCAGTATAGGCAAAATGCAATATTTAACAGAGGCAGCATTGTTTATACCAGACAGAGTAATGATTTCCCCCGCACTTAAGGAGTAGAAAACACACAGGGTCTACACAATAGCATAATTTTCCTGTCTGAAACAGAGCACACATATCCCATGGGAGCCTCAAAATGATGAGTAAGGGGGACTGATTGTTTCAGGGCTGCACTGTCCTCTGGGTTTCTGTGCCTTGGGGAGAGCCAATAGCTTCAGGGGGGACCTACACTGAACACTGTCCCAACATTTTCCACAGGAGTTCGTCCTGGACGATATCTCGCTGCTGAGGGTGACCTGGGAAGCAAGGGAAGGTCTTCTAATGCAATGCGGCTTCCGCCCTGGCCCATATGCAGCTTGCCTGTGTGCAGCAATGGTCCCCCGCCCCTTGCGGCACAGTGGCGCGGACACGTTAGCCTGGCTGGGACAAGGACCACGGTGGCTCTCCCGATAAACCTGCGCAAGCACATTGCACACGTTCTGGATGAGACATTCGAGGAGATTACCGAGGCCGATTACCGCGATGTGATAAACCACATCAATGCACTATTCCGCATCTAGGCCTGCATGCCTAACCCTCCTCTCCCAAAGACCCCGCACCGAAAAAATTCCTTCCCAAAAAAAAAAACCCGCTTACTGGGAACCTGCTCTTCTGTTTGTCCTCCACCAAGTACCGGCCGCTGCGACTGGCTACCTTCCTCTTGGCTCGAGAAGAGCTCCTGGCTGTATGGCTCCAGGGATTCCGGGGTGTCTCCATCTGGCCCACCACCATCACTCCCGTTTTCCTCCTCCTCCTCCTCTTCCTCCTCCCGCCCCCACACCGCTCTGAAGTGTCCATGGTGGTGCTCGGAGTGGAGGTGGGGTTAACCCCAAGTATCGCATCCAGCTCTTTGTAGAATCGGCAGGTCGCAGGGGGAGCACCCGAGCGGCCGTTTGCGTCGCGGGCTTTGTGGTAGGCACTCCGCAGCTCCTTCACTTTAATCCTGCACTGGAGGGCGTCCCGGTCATGGCCCCTTTCCATCATATCCTTTGATACCTTCCCGAAGGTATCGTAATTCCTATGGCTGGAGCGCAGCTGGGACTGTACAGCTTCCTCCCCCCGAACACTGATGAGGTCCAGCAACTCGCCATTACTCCATGCTGGGGCTCGCTTGGTGCGTGGAGGCATGGTCACCTGGAAAGATTCGCTGATAGCACTCCACACCACGCCGGGCTGAGCAAACAGGAAGGGGATTTTTAAAATTCCTGGGGAATGTAAAGGGTTGGTCACATGGTTGGTTACCTGAGGCCAGGGCAGTAGATTTTGAACTGATGACCAGAGTGGCTAGAACAGGCATTGTGGGATATTGCTGAATAATTCTGGAGGCCATTCACAGTGCATTGGGCGGCCACACTAGTGCCGCAGTGCTGCAGCGGCAGTGCAATACTTGCTATTCCTCTCGGAGAGGTGGAGTACATGCAGCGCTGCAACCACGGAGATACAGCGCTGCAAATGCCTTGCCTAGGGTTACCATATTCAAACATTTAAAAAAGAGGACACTCCACGGGGCCCCGGTCCCGCCCCCGGCCCCAACTCTGCCCCTTCCCCACCCCCAGCCCCGCCCCAACCCCACCCCTTCTCCGCCCCCATTCCAACCCCTTCCCCAAAGTCCCTTCCCCAACTCTGTCTCCTCCTCTGAGCACCCCGCATTCCCCCTCCTCCCTCCCGCTCTGATCTTGGTTGGGGGTTGCTAAGTGCTTCCCTGCTCCCCACTCGCCCCGCAGCCCCTATGCCCTTGCCTGCCCTGCTCCTCCTCACCCTGCAGCCTCTGCACCCTCTGCCCCTGCAGCCTCTGTGCCTCCTGCTCCCCACTCGACCTGCAGCCTCTGCACCCCCCCACCCCTGCAGCCTCTGTGCCCCCTGCTCCCCACTCGCCCTGCAGCCTCTGCGCCCCCTGCCCCTGCAGCCTCTACACACACACACACACACCCGCCGCCTGCCCTGCTCCCCCTGCTCCCCCTGCAGAGGGAGAAATGCAGGCTCCACGTGGAATCAAACACAGCCGCGCTGCTCTGTGGGAGAGGAGGGAGCGGGGGAGGGGGAGGGACTCTGGCTGCTAGAGGCCCTAGTGGCTGCGAGCGGCTTTCAATCAGGCCAGGCGTCCAATCAGCCGCGCCGCACTCTGCATGAGGGGAAGGGGGAAATCCCGGACATTTCTACTTGATTAGAAATCCCACCCGGACGGCCATTTAACACTGAAAAAGCTGGACATGTCCGGGGAAACCCCGACGGATGGTAACCCTAGCCTTGCCAGTGTGGACGGGGAGTGAGTTACAGCGCTGGGGGAGCCTTTACAGCACTGTAACTCGCAAGTGTAGCCAAGGCCACAGTGGGTGAGCTGTGTCTGAGCTCAGCTTGGGAATGGCTCTTCCCTCTCAGCAGGGCCCACTGGACTCCCTCCCTGATGTGTGCCTGCCTCCCAGATTGTCTCCTCGCCCCTGCTTTTTTCTTGTCCTGGCCATGTACTTAGTGCGGAGGAATCCTGTCATGCACGAGGTAGGACACCGGCTTCTCCTGCTCTGCACTCAGCCCTCCGCCACAACACAGCAGTAACTGGGCAACCCAGCAGAGAAAGGGAAAGCAGTGAGAAGTAAAAATAGTCTCAGCTGTACGCAGGGATTTTGTGTCTCCAAGCGATCCCCCCAGCTCCCGTGCTGGGTTCTGAAGCTGTCTGGGCTTGTCTTCCTGGCAGGGTTAGTTATCCACGCTTCGCCTGCTCTGGAGCTAGCCTCGCTCGAGGGAGAGCAGCCACACTGCACAACAACCCTGGAGCCATCCGGCGTCTTTGTAGGAGCTGCCCAGAGAAGCTGCATCCCCACCATGTTAGCTCCAGCGTCAGCCACACTCAGGCTTCAACCTATGCACCCCCTGATGGGCCACCTAGCCCGAGCTGAAAGCACCACCTCACTTGAGCCAGAGATTTGTGTGTGTGGATGGGAGTCAGTTTAGGGGCTATAACTCCTAGCTATACCTCAATCTAATACTGCAGCAAAGGCAAGCCTTCCGAGTGACATACACATGACTGTGCAGTAGACAGATGTGCATGTCTGGAGCACAGAGAGGTCCTTATCAGGGGCATATACAACAGTGCATATGTGATACACTCACACTTCACTCAAATTGTACAGCTGAACACATCTGGCATGCATATCACTACAGCTGTACACATCTGGCATGCATACCACTACAGCTGTACATATGTTTTAAAGGTTGAAGTTTGTTTTTATATTTTTAACTGATTTTAACTGGTTCTGCAGGGAATGCTGTGGCCCCAGCTCACAATCAAGAGACGATCCCATGACATGCATCATGTCAGAGGTGTGCGCAGCAAAGAAAAGACTCTGACTACCACTGATAGAACAAATCCTCCGAGGCCCGTTCAAAGTTGCTCCCTCCTCAACTGGGCATCAGGTGAGTGATGCTAAGGTAGCATAATAGCTGAGGGTGTCCTTATTTAAAGGCACCAGGAGTTTTCTGATCAGCTTGTTCTATTGCCAGTAAAAATGTAAAAGGTCATTTCTTACCTTTGGCGCGAGAACGCTATATTCTGAGTACCATTAAACACTCTCGTTTGTAAAGCCTCTTTGGAAACTGCATAGTAAATTAACATGATGTTTAACTCTGTTGCTTGTGCACTGGCGTCTTCAGAGATGAAAGTTCAGCACACAAAATACATGCCCTCCTGTCCCATTGCAGGTGTCTGGCCCTGCTCTGAGATCAGTAATAGCTAACTGCTGCTGTCTAGTCTGTGTAACAGCAGCAGGCACTGCTACAATGTAGGTCAGGTTTGTGGGGATATTGGGCCAGAGACTCTCCTGTTCTGGCCACTCAGGCAGAATCTGGCTGTAAACAACTATCTGAGAATTCCAGAGCAGGGGAGCTCTCAGGTCGTGGACAGTGGTGTAACTGGCTTCTATGCCCACTGCTTCTCCCACACCCTGGTGTAGGAACGCTTGGGGACTGTAACCAGCTGGTGTAAGTTAGAGCAGCCCTTAAACTGCTCAGAGTCATACCAGACATGGGGCAGGCTTTACTGGCTACCTGACTGCCCCTCCTCCACCCCTGTCCCAAGCAGAGTTCGGCACAGGAGACAGTCTGACCCCACTGCCTGTTGCTTTGAGGCTAGGTGACGGAAGGCTGTCATGGATAGAATATAAATATGCAGAAGCTGGAGGAGATTGAGATTTTGGACCTAAATTTCTTGACGTGGGGCATAATTCTCCTTTCACTTTTACCCGTGTAAATAAGGATTGATTCCATTGAGGTCAGGAGAGTTAGACCAGGGTCTGAGTGGAGTAAGGGCAAGGAGAACCAGGCTAAGTGTCCCTGTTGTTCGTATTTAAGTGATGAAATTAAACCCACCCTCCGCTGCTAGGCTCCGGATTTCAATATAACTGGCCTATGGATCTGTTCCAAAGCCCCGCATTGGTAGAGTGTATATGATGCATGACAATTACGTAGCATGTCATGGGGTGAGGCTGGTGTGGCCAGCTGAGAGGAAGCAACATTGTGCTGGAGAAACTAGAGACTATTGACAGTCCTGTCTAGCAAGTCTTTCTCCTTTGACTGTAGTCCTTTACTTTCCCTTTATAATCGGAGCACAGGAACAATGCATGTAACAAGATGGTTACTTAGTCCTGCCATGAGGCAGGGGACTCGACTAGATGACCTCTCAAGGTCCCTTCCAGTCCTATGATTCTATGGTTTCCAGGCGAAGTAAAATCCTGCTCTTCCTTCCAATGGAACATTAGCTCCGGATGTTTGACAGTAGCTGAGCACCTGGCCTTCCTGTGTAAATGACACTTCTAAGGTGGAATAAGATCAGCCATGCTGGAAAAATACTGGAAGACTCACCCTGGTGAGAGACAGTGTAGCAAGGGCATCGGTGTGCATGCGCTGCTAGGAGTGCAGAGTTGGCAGTGCAGGGACATACGCTGAGCTAAATTCTGCCCTCATATTCATTGGCGTAAATCCAGAGTAACCTGAGTGAAGACAGTGGACTTGTACTGGATTTACATCTCACTGTAATTGGCAGCAGAATCTGGCCCGGTATATGTTGGACTCAGGTTACAGTAGATCTGATGTGTCCTGTGGCTCGATATTTCCTTCTACAGGGAAGTCTCCAGATGACTATGTGCTTTAAAAATAATTTGTTTATTTCAATATTCATTACAAAATTGGTTACTTTATTATAAATTATCCAATTCACTGTTGTGAAGCAAAATGTATAGAAAGGAAAATACAAAACCAAACATGTTAAGGTAGCTTTAAACAACGTTGCTGCTATTTGAACTATTCACATGTCTCATCCCACCCAAAGGCTCTGTCTCTGACTTAGGGATTCCTTTGTTATTAGACAGGTGAGGTACAAAATTCCAATCTGGGGCTAATGTGGGAGGAGGGGGAGAATTTGCATTGCTTTTCTTGTGTGGACGTGAACAGCATGAGGGAGCCTTCTGACGCTAGCTGTGACATTGCTGGAATAGTAATACCTAGCTCTTTTCATCAGTAGATTTCAAACCGCTTTACAAAAGAGGTAAGCACCAGTATTGTAATTTTTACAGCTGGGAAAACTGAGGCACAGATTGGGGAAGTGAGTTGCCCAAGGTCACCCACAAGACAATGGCCAAGCCAGAAGGGCCGGCTCCAGGCACCAGTGCAGCAAGCAGGTGCTTGGGGTGGCCAATGGAAAGGGGCGGCATGTCCGGCTCTTCGGCGGCAATTTGGCAGCAGGTCCCTGTAGAGGAGCGGACTCACCCCTGCGGCGCCTCCTTCTGGTGACTTCCGGGAATTAGCTCATTCCAGCTCCGGAGCGCCCTCTGCAGGCTGGTGATCCGCCTTGCCACTGCTTGGCCCCCGTGTCCCTCCCAGGACCCCGGTGCCCCTTTTCTCGGGGTGCTGCCCCCTGGCAGTAACCCCTCAGTCTTAGAGTCTCCCCTCCCCAGGGAACCCCCACCCACTATTCCCACCTCGCCTCAGTATAAGGCTACTGCCAGTCATCGTCTAGCCCCACGCCCTGGGGCAGACTGCAGTATCAGCCTACTCATCACTGGCAAGGTTGGGTTTGGACCTGCTGCCTTGGCCTACCCCTAGGCTGCCCTCTGCAACCCCCAGGACCCCTTGCCCTTCTGCTAGGCCGCAGCCTGGGGCTTTCCAGGCTAGAGCTCCCCAGCTCCTCAGCAAGTCCCCAGCCCTGCTCCACTCAGGTACTCTGTCTCTAGCTCCCTGCAGCCAGGGCCGGCTTTAGGCCAATTCAGCCAGTTCCCCTGAATCGGGCCCCGCGCCCTTGCCGCCGCCGGTACGCCGTACCGGGGCGGCCTGGCTTCCCCACGGGGCAATTTAAAGGGCCTGGTGCTCCCAGCAGGGGCTGGAGCCCCAGGCCCTTTAAATTGCCACCAGAGCCCCACTGCTGAAGCCCTAGGGTAGGGCTGCGGGGCTCTGGGGGCTATTTAAAAAGTCCGGGGCTCCCGTTGCTTCTACTGCCCCGGGCCTTTAAATAGTTGCTGTAGCCCCACTGCTTCCCCAGGGCTCCCTCAGCTATTTAAAGGGCTGGGGCAGTAGAAACAGGGGAGCCCCGGGCCCTTTAAATAGCCCCCAGAGCCCTGGAGTAGCAGGGGGCTCTGGCGGCCATTTAAAGGGCCGGGGCGGTAGAAGCAGGGGAGCCCCTGCCCTGCCCGCAGCCAGCCCCTGCTGCACCCCCTGCCGAACCAGCCCCGCACCCCGCACCCCCTGCCTTGCACACAGCCAGCCCCTGCCTGCAGCCAGCCCCTGCTGCAACCCCTGCCGTGCCTCCATCCCTGCACCCCCTGCCCTGCCTCCATCCCCGCACCGCCTGCCCTGCCTGCAGCCAGTCCCGCACCCCCTGCCAGCCCCTGCTGCAACCCCTGCCCTGCTTCCAGCCCCGCACCCCCTGCCCTGCCTGCAGCCAGCCCGCCTCCAGCCAGCCCCGCACCCCCTGCCCTGCCTCCAGCCAGACCCTACCTCCAGTCAGCCCCTGCCCTGCCCCCAGCCAGCAATGTACATAATATATAATTTTGTTATTATTTATATAGTTATTGAAAGTAAATAATACATGTAAGAAATGAAGGGGGGGGTTTTACATGTTTTTTTTTTTTTTTTTTTTTTTTTTAGTCATCCCTGCCGGGGCCCCCCCATTTCCTAAAGCCAGCCCTGCCTGCAGCCAGGCCCTTCTCTCTCTGAATGCAGAGAGAGACTGCTGAGCTCCTAGCTCCCAGCCTTTTTATACAGACCAGCTGTGGCCTGATTGGGGTGTAGCCCAGCTGCAGCCACTTCCCCAATCAGCCCAGCTTTTAGAGCTGCATCCCTCTCCAGGGCTGCTTTCAAGCCTTCTAGGCAGAAGCGGGTGTCCACCCTGCTACAGTCCCTCAGTCCCTCTTGGAGGGAAGGACCTGCCGCTGAATTGCCGCCGAAGAATGAAGCGGCGGCAGTAGAGCTGCCGCCGCCGAAGTGCCGCCGATCGCGCCTTTTTTTGTTTTGTGTTTTTTTCCTGACGCTTGGGGCGGCAAAAACGCTGGAGCCGTTCCTGCAAGCCAGAAATAGAACCCAGGTCTCCTGAGTCCCAGTCCAGTGCACTCTTCGCTAGGCCATACTGCTTCCCTACAGCAAAAGGCCTTTGCAGGTTGGGGCGGAGGTGTATTGGCAGAGCTCTGTGGGGTCCTGATAATGGACAAACTTGCTGATAAAAATCTAGATGGGGGAGTGTAGGCAAAGCTCTGTGGAGGTCTAGGAGTGTCTCCCATTGGGATAGGAGTATATTGGCAGAGATGCACCTGGAGTCAGACTGGAATGGCAGGGTTGCTGCAGGACAGAAATGAGATGCATTGGCAAAATACATGCAGACCTGGCCAGAACTGGAATAACAAAGGTATTTGGATTGGCAGAGCTGTGTATGAGAAGCCTGCGCTACCCTGCTCCGGTCAGTGCTGTCAGTCTTACTTTCTTGAGTGCTAAGTTTCTAGTGTCATGCAGGGAGCATGCATCGTCACTGCAAACGAGGAGGAAGAGAACTTGAAATGAGTCATTGCCTCCCTCTTCCTCCTGCTGGAATGAAACCTAGCCCTCAACTCCACTGCAGTTTGTTACAGCCCTTCATGTCCTACGGCACAAGAGCAGTCTCAGAGATAAAGTATTTGTTATTATAGAAACCCTGAAGCCAGATTTTCAAAAGTGTGCATGCTACACTGCGCAGGCATTTCTAAGCATGCAAATAGCAATGTATGCATGCTCTGATTTGCCTGTGCACAAGGGTAGCTATGCACACAAAGCAGGGTTTACACACACACACACACGCGCGCGCGTTTAGGATCTGGAGTCCAACGTGCAATTTAGCACCCACAGTTCTAAAAATTCGTCTCCGTACGTAAACAGTAAACTTCAGCATCAGCAAAATAAACATGTCTCATCTTTGCATTGACACTAGATATAATATAACAGGAACACCCCTGGGGTTCCAGGACCAAACAGTCGATTTAGAAGGAACAATAAAAGTAAATTTAAATTAAGGCCAAGTTCTACTGTGAGTTAGAATGGTGTACATTGGCTTTAGTGGAGTTACACCAGATTTACACCAATCTCAGTGAGAGATGAGATTCTCAGCTGTAGCAATACAAAGGACTATTATTGGGTCAGAGCCTGAGCTCATAACTTAGTTTTTCTTCTGTCTTTACTCAGGTTAATTTCCATTGATGTCAATGGGAATTCTACTGAGTAGAAACTGAGCAAGACCCAGGATTTCACCCATTCTTTCCAAATGTTGTTCTAGAACTAGCAGGGCTGAGAACAGGTCTGGAGGGCATCCCCTCTGGAGAATATCAGAATATTTGTTTAGAACAATATGATCATATGATCCACCTGTTGTGGGTACTTCTGCTGGAGTGTCCTTATAACGGTTCTAATTCTTCTCTCACATGTATCTCCTTTGACTTCCGTGGGGTTACTCCTGATTTACACTGACATAAGGGAGAGCAGAATCAGGTTCGATATAGCACAGGACCAGATCCTCAGCTGGTGAAAATCAGTGGAGCTCTGCTGAGTTACACCAGCTGAGGATCGGATCCCGTCTGTTTGTTATCTGTTTCATAAAATATATTCCACACACCAACAGACGTCCCAGATAGTGGCATCCTGATAGACCCTAATCACTGCAAACATGCTCCAGTTTTGTAATCTGTTACATTCCTTCTACCTGTTGTGCAATATGGTAAATGACTGTTCAATCCATCTGATGCAACACATGACAAATATTCAAAGAAAAAGAGATTGCTTTTCTGAATGGGTGGGGACAATTTAAATTCCCTTGGCTTCGGCAATGGAGATTTTCTGATCGTAAGGGCCAGTGCCTCAGCCCACCTAGCCCTGGGGAATTTGAAGGGCTCTGTGACCACCCTGACTGAATGCAAATTGCTCTTAATCTTGCCTTTTGTGCCAGAGCTTGAAAAACAACCTGGTGGAAAGCTCACCTCCCACCAGCCTCAGGGCCACCCAGAGGATTCAGGGAACCTGGGGCAAAGCGGGGGAGCGGACATACTCACCAGGCGGCGCTCCAAGTCTGTGGCAGCGGCGGGTCCTTCAGTTGCTCCGTGTCTTCAGCAACACTGAAGGACCCGCTGCCGAAATGCCGCCGAAGACCTGGACCGCCGCCGGGAAAGTAAAAAGGTGCCTCTAGCCAGGAAAGGGATTCTCAGCCAGGGCTCGCGGGGAGCCTGGGGCCAATTGCTCCACTTGCCCCCCCCCGGGCAGCCCTGACCAGCCTCACTGAAATGGTTAAGTGCAAACACTCCTGTGCTTGGGCTGAGCGAGATGGGCCAGCCGGGACCTACCTGTCCTATGATTTATTGGTATCTGTAACTCTTTCCCAGTGCAGATGAGCTATTGAGGTGGCCAAATATCTGCCTGGAAAGGATTCACTGGGGGCACACTGTATTCCCACAACCTTCCCCTGCCCCCGGGCCTATTACACTGCACAGTTAAGTCACCCACAGGAGTTATCTGGCTTTCAGCTGTCCTTTCCTTCTCCCCTCCCATCCCACCCAAACAACTGGGAGACCTGGGATGTCAAGATATTTATTCCCTTCAGGGAGATTCCCTGCTGTCATATCAGTGAGACTCTGGAACCATCTTGGGGACCCTGCATCCCCAGGAGTCCTCTTGTGTCAATGGGATTGCCTCCTGCTGGTCAGGAAGGAGGAGGAGGAAGAGGCAGGATGACTCCATAACAATCCAGGAGGCCGAGGAGCCCTGCTTGGAGACAGTCTTGCCTTTTAGACTCTCAGCCCAGCGTTCAGACCCAGTACTGGTTATTTTTTAAGGCGGGGTTGGATGTCCTGCAGTACTGAAGTAGCTCGGGGTCCTGCTGCCCTCCTGGCCCTTTGCCCGTGGGCCCCGATCCTTTGGCCTCCAGAGAGTTCACAGTCGTTAAAGGAATGGCTTGGTTCGGGTCAGTCTTGCGGAAGGTTTCCTGGTCGACCACTGCCCCATTCTTGGGTTTGGAAGTTGTCCCCTGGACGTTGTGCTTCCCGGTCTTGTTGCGTTTGTGGAGATAAAAGATCAGGAGAAGGATTAATGCCAGGAGGAGGATGATCAGGCAGATTGGGATGATCACACTGAACATGTTGGCTTCAATGAAGCTGAGGAATGTGCCCCCCTCCAAGGGAGAGGGGCTTGTGGTAGCTTCGTGGCCCCCCCAGGCTGTTGGAAGCATGTCATGCTTGCTGGTGTTGTGGCTCAGCTGGTCGGAGCCCTGGGGCTGGGTGGCCAGTGTTTGTGAGGAGGGGCTCACCTCTTGGGGCGTTTGCCTGTCACTCGTCTCCGGGAGGTGGGGGGCTCTGAGCAGCGGGGTTCCGTATGGCATGGAGGAGTTGTACGGCTCTGTACTATACCCCAGAAATTCCAAGGCGGGTGGCACCCCATGAGCTGCCAGCTTGAACAGAAAGCTGTCATTCAACAAGTGGTGGCCAGCATCTTCCATTTCCAGAACTTGCAGCCCGACCAGCCCCTGCTCGAGGTCGTGCTGGGTGAAGGTATCTATGGGCGCATGCTGACTCTCTTTGTCTCCTGAGATTTTCACAAAATGGCTGCCCTGGGGGGCTCTGAGGATTGTAAAAGCTGGGATGCTCTTTGTCTTGTTGGCCAGCTCACTGGCATCAAGGACCCTGGTGTCCAGAAGGGTGGTGGTTCCCCTCGGCCACCGAATCCCCTGCCATGTCCTGACCAAGGCCTTGACTGTCACATTCACTCCCCCCGATGTGTTTGCTCCTTTGGACGTTGAGAGGAACTGGAATTCATCTTTGGCAGAGGTGAAATCTGTGAAAGTAAAAGTCACTTCACCATTGTCCACTTGCTTCTGGGAAAAGCTTCTTACTGGACTTTGATTGACCCTCAACTGGCCAAATTTTGGATCCCTGGTGATTGTGTAATGGACTTCTTGTTCCCCTGGGTGTGATGCCGCCAGGAGGTGCTCTCGGGACAGCGAAGCAATGTTTAGGCCTTGGGGTATTTCCAGGGGTATCTGGCTCATTACTGTGGTTACTTCAGGCAGAACCTCAATCTCCAGAGAAGTGAAGATGGGTGGATTATGCCCATCGGAGATGCTGAACTCTAAGGACCCAAGAGAACCACTCCCATTGGTGATGAATATTAGGTGCCCGTCATTGATGTCTGCTTGGGTGAACTGACTGATAGGCACCTGTTTGTTATGTGTGTTGGCCAGGAAGCCATTGGATGGCCCCTTGAGGATTTTGTATTCAACCTCTTCAGGGGAACTGTCAGGATCTATAACATCCAAATGATCCTGGGAGAGCACCGCCGCGGAGCCTTGGAGAACCTGCAGAGCATGGCCTTGCTTTGCGAGGCGAGGTGGTTTCTCATTGATCTCGCTCACTGTTATGTTGAATGCTTCAGAAATGACCAATCCCCTTTCTTCCTGTGGAGGCCGAGTAAACTTCATAGCCCTAGGCTGCAGCCAAGCCTCAAATCTGAAATTATCTTCGCGGGTCCCAGACCCACGGTGAGCGTATTGCAGGTTACCCATGACCACATCGGACTGCAGGAAGTAGGGATACTCTTTGCTGATGGATACGTCCGCAAGCGAAAGGTGCCCATGGGTGGGCAGCTTCGTAACTCGGAACACTACATCATAGGATGCCCGCTTGGACTCCGGAACTTTGGTCAACAGGTTGGAAGCATCCAGCACTGAGGTGTCAATTTGCGCTCTTTGAGCTTCCAGGATCCTGAGGCCTGGAAGAAAGGAGAACACTATCCAGTGACTGTCTTGATGACAACAGCACTCAGCCAGGAGGAACCAGAAAAGGTGAAGTGGTGGGGAGGAGAGGAAGGGCTGGGAGAGAGAGACAGTGGAGCTAAAACAGAGAATGCTATGGAGGAGAGAGGAGGAGAGCTCAAGGAAGAGAGGTACAAAGGAAAGCTGGAGGCAGGGGAAGGAGAACAAATCCAATGTATCACAATAGTTCTGCTGGAGAACAGGAGGAAAGGAAAGGAATCGAGGAAGGTTGAGAGGTACAGAAGGAAGAGGGAAGCCACAGCAAAGGAAGGACTGAGATAAGAGAAGTATGAGAGTCCTTGCTGCAGAGGGGCCCCGATTCAGAAAAGCATTTAAGCACTTGTTCAGCTCCGGTTGTGCTGAAGTGCTGTCCGGCATGGGGTTGCCTTACTGAACTGGGATCTCAGTGTGGAGATTCAGAATGGCTGTTCCTAAGACTCCTCAGTAATATAGAAAGAGAGAGAGAAAGAGAGAGAGGGAAGCTAGCAAAGTTCAGTACAGCTCTCATGTCCCTTGCTTCCTGGATGACATTGTCCGCACCCTTCCTCCCCTTGACCACAGCCTCCCTCCTCTGTTCATGGGAGCCAGTGCAGCTTTGTTCCCAACAGCTCCATGGCTCTTTTACCTTGGTTTCTCCACAGTTTCGTTGAGGGATGGGGACAGCTTGCCTCGAATGAGACCAGCACTCTGAGGACGGATGAATTGGTTACTGTGGGTGGGGAGGAGACTCGGAAGTGAAAAGCATCCTGGGTAAACCAGAATGGCTGCTGAGGCATGTTGTGCTGGTAAAAAATCATTCCTCTATCCACCTGGTTTGAAACAAAAAGCAAACAAGCAAACACCCTTTTAATCATAGCAAAATAAAACAAGAAATAATACTCAATACTATTTCCTGGACAGGATCCTGCAGCCAGCCAGCATGCAGAACTGCCACTGAATGCAGCAAGAGATCTGCCTATCTGTTTTATTTATAGATCGCCAATCACTGCGGTATCATTATCAGTGTTGTACAGGTGGGGAAACTGAGGCACAGCGACTGCCCTGGGTCATATGGTGAGTTGATGGGAGAGAAGGGAGTAGGACCCAGAATTCCTCATTCCTAGCTCTCTGCTCTAATCACTGGGTCATGCTGCCTTCAAGTGCCCCTCTTGGTGCCCAACACAGAAGAATGGGAGAGTCAAGCCCTCTGTTATGCTGAAAGGTGCTATTGGCTGCCACTGGGCGGGTGTTTCAGATCCTAAAGCCAAGGGGTACCAAGCACCCTCTTTCAGGCCTAAAAGAGGGAGCAATAAAAGCCTTTTTATTTAATAAAAACAGCTACAGATGATGGTGTGGGGGACGACTGTCCAAGGCAGTGGCCTCATGGCAGGTCAGAGCTAAGCCATTGGCACTGAGGGCTTTCCCTGGTGCAAGTGCAGGAGTTAAGCTATTGGTTGCAAGCAGTGTGTGCTGGAGGCAGAAAGCCAGGAGAATGAGCTGTGTGTGTGACCCCAGAGGAACAGGGCTTCTTGGGCACAGAGCTTGCTGGAAGAGCAGACGTGGGGATTTCTGAGCCAGGAAACTGCCTGCTTTGTTTCTTTATGCTCAGGGAAAAAGGCCTAAATACACAAGATTACATCTAGAATATAACTGACTTGTATCGCTGATTTCTTGTCCTAATGGAAACAACACTGCAAAACCACGAATTTTGGCTACCCGTTCAGGCCACAGGGGCAACACACTGAGGGGCCCTCAGTCTGCATTGGGCTGAGAATGGAGGGATGTGGGCAGGAGCAGAGCAGAAGGGCAAAGGATTGGAGCCAACACTGAGATAGGAGTAGCTTAAAACAACATGTAGTACTGGTTCTGAGCATTAGTCTAGTGCAGGGGTCTCAAACACGCGGCCCAGGGGCCGCATGCAGCCCGCGGGGTTGTTTTCTGTGGCCTGCAAGCTCCTTGTGGCCCCCCCCCCCCGCCCCCACAGCATTTACCTAGCGCGGCTCCAGACTCCCTGCCTGCCCTGCCCCTGCGCCGCTCCGGGAAGCGGCTGGAATGTGGGGAAGGGGGGCACAGGGGTCTGTGTGTTGCTCTTGCTTCAGGCAGCGCCCCCAGCAGCTCCCATTGGCCGCGGTTCCCCATTCCCAGCCAATGGGAGCTGCTGGGGGTGGTGCCTGAAGCAAGAGCAACACACAGACCCCTGTGCCCCTCCTCCCCAAAGTTCTGGCCACTTTCTGGAGCGGCGTGGGGACAGGCAGGAAGGGAGCCTGCCCTGCCCCCAGTGCGTGTCGGGCTGGAACCCACCCCCCCAAACCTCTCCTGCAGCTGAACCCCCTGCCCTGAGCCCCAGCCCCACCCCACACCCCTCCTGCACCTCCTGGGAACAGGAAGGGGGCAGAGTTGGGGTGGGGATTTCGGGGAAGGGGTTGGAATGGGGGCGGGGCCTCATGGAAGGGGTGGAGTGGGGGCAGGACCGAGGGCAGTGGGGGGTAGGTGTCAGTAATGTGGCCCTTGGGCCAATGTACTAGTCCTCATGTGGCCCTTGTGGTCATTTGAGTTTGAGACTCCTGGTCTAGCGAGTAAGATGCTGGCCTGGGTATTAGGAGCCCTGGGTTTTATTCCTGATTCTGCTACAGATGTGCTGGGTGATTTGGGGCATGTCACCTCCCCTCTTGCTGCTTGTCTCTCTTGTTTATTTAGATTGTAAGTGCTTTTAGGTCTGGGAGTGTCTCTTGCAATGTCTGTACAGCGCCTAGCGTAATGGGACCGGGATCTCAGGTGTATGTATAAAAATGATGTTGTTGGGAGATGATGAAAGACAACACTGATTCTTCTCCCAGCTCCTTACTTGCTGGGCTGAGAATGGCTACTATGTAGGGGTATGGGAAGCACAGAACTGGAGAGATCTTCATTCTGAAGTGGGCTGAGAATAGCTCATGTGGGAAGATATGGGAAACATTCATAGTTTTACTAGCAAAAGAAACTGTGATTTGAAAGCTGTAGCTGTTTAAAGCAGGTTAAATTAGAGTGAGAAGCCTCTCTTAAATGCAATTCTCCAGAACTAGGCAGGCAGAATTACACATGCAAAATATATATGCTTAATTTATATGTGCAGTCACCCGGATTTTTTGCCTAAATCAACTAATTGTGGGTACAAATGATTGATTACACAATCCTGATTTGCATGTGCAGCCATGATCAATGTGTGGACAATTTAGATGTGCAGTTGTACTTCTGTGTATGCCTGGCTACGTGTGCCTGATTTGAATAGCAGGCCCTTCCTGGTTTGCACTGTAAAAATTATTAAGGTACCCTCTGCCCTCTCCTTAATCTAGATGTTTCCATGTCTGCACCTCCCTCACTTTGTTGAAGGCAGCAGTAGATTTCTGGAGGGGGAGAGACCCCTAATTTGAAACCCCATCAGAGGTGACCCAGTTTGAACAGTCCATCCGCCTGTTCACATGTTGCTGGGGACACTGGGGCCATCATCTGCCACAGCCTTTCTGGAGTGTGATGTCAAGGGAGCCGTGGCAACAGCATGCGTTGCTGTGGTAACCCGGTGAATATTTCATTGGCTGGCGATGGCAGAAGAGTTCAGTGCCTATCTGATGGGATAGTGTTTACAGCCCTGCTGCTTGCTGGGACTGTCCAAGGGGGTGGGGATTAAAAAGAGGATGAGAAATGAAAAACAAAATGTGGTTTGAGTTCTGTGCTGAGGATCTCGGGGGAAGTCTGAATCAGAGCAGTGCTGGGTGAGAGGAGCAGTGTTCTCTTGCGTATTTGCTCTTTCTGCTGTTCTGACAGATGTGGTTGAGTGCTGAGCCCTCAGAGAACAGAACAGAATAGTAGTAATACTCTGTGCTTGTATAGCACCTTTCATCCAAGAATCTCAAAGCACATTACAAGGTAGGTGAGTATCACTGTCCCAATATTACCAAAGGGCATAGAGGGGTGAAGTGACCTGCCCAACAACCCAATGGCATTGCTGAGAATAGATCCCAACGTCCTGCTTTAATCACTAGACCATGCCGTCTCAATGGGCAAACTGAAATCAGATCATGGCTACCAAAGTTTAGAAGCTACCCAGGAATGCTGCATCCTTCATGGAAAGTTCCTAGAGAGAACAATCAGGCCACATTTTGATAGAATGTCCAGGCCAGCCTTTTGAATTTGTGTAGCGAGGGTAAAATTCTCTGTTACATTCAAAAGGGTTTGAGAGTCATTTCTGTAGAATCCTATTAGTGCATTTACTATAGCATTTTGTAAGACTTTTCTGTAAGAGAGGTGTGTGTGTGTTGAGTTAGAATGGTGATGGTAGAAAAAGAGAGAAAAAAGAAGGAAAAGATCGGCAGAATGAGAAAGACGAGAGAGGAGGTGAAAGAGATGAACAGCCTGCAAACTGCAATGTAATCAATTATCTGAGAAATATACTGGATCCCATCTGTCCCTCCATGGAAGGAAAGGCAGCAGGTGAGTGTGCTCAGTCTAAGCATGCCTGATCTTACAGCCTGCTCTGCAAAATAATGTAGTAGCACACAGGGAATGCTGCTGCCAGGAGGAGTGGGGAGAGCCGAATTCTGAATTGGTTGCTTGCCATTAAACACAGGGCTCCAGAGTTCCAAGATTCCCATCGCAGACCTGAGGGGGTTTCAGGCCCCAGGTTACAGTCAAAGCTGCCAGGACCAAGATTTGTTCTGAAATGGGAGCAGTGTGGCACCAGGTGGAGAGAGTCAATGATGTCTTTTTTTGGTTTGTGATTTGGGAGGAAGGCCTCACTATTGGCAAAGGAAGGGCTAGATGCTCAGCTGATGGTGCTGTGCTGTTCTACCGCTGCCGTGGATCTGGCCCTCATGTTTCATCCAGGAATGAGCAGTGAATTCAGAGCTGGTGCAACATGCCAGTTTGACAAGGCTGGAGACAGATGTCCTCTGTCTCCCTCTAAACATAGGGGCAGGCTTCCAGAACAGAGCCCAATAATTCCCCTTGACACCAGATTTTAGGACCTTCTGTAGGGCTGGAAAAGCCAGTTAGTCTCAATGACCTCTTCTCTGAGGCCGCCAGCAAGGACATTGGTTGTGTTGATACTTCTCCCATGCACTGGGAACTGGTCTGAGACCACTGACTCACATTGCAGAAACCACCAAACACCACAGGTCACATGCAACAGTGTTTGGTCATTATCAGCTCTGGCTGGATTTGCCCTGGTGACAAGGAGGTAAATGGCTCTGCTGCCTTGAGCCATCCGGTCTCCTTGCATATATTTCAGCTGTGACTAAAGAAGACTGCATTGTGCTGTAGAATCCAGTTGTGTTAGTCAGGCTGGGAGCTAGAGGGTTTGCGAGAACTATAGGGTTTGCACAGGTGCAGCACAGTGGCATAGCTAGGAAGGGAAATTTGGGTGGGCTGCAATTTATGCTGGACAGGCAGTGAGCAAGGTCTGCCATCGGAGCAAATCATTGATATTGCACTTGAAGAAATTTACTTACACTTGGCATTCAGCCATGCTCAGATTTGGGCAGGCCTGGCTGCTAATAGGATGGACCACACCCCACCCTGGCCCACACATGACAACGCCTGTGGTGCAGCAGCCTCAATAATGAATCAAGGCACCTGAATCTTGTCTCTTCTCTAACATGAGACATGACATAACATGAGGGACATGACAATGGGGAGGCAGGAGCACTTACCTCAGCCTGGGTGAAGTTCTCTAGTGGCCCACTGGCACTGCCCAGATGGTATTTCACCAGCCTGCCCAGTTGTGGGGGCTCCTCTATGCTGTAAAATAAGGTACGGGAATCTGCTTTGCTGTTGGTTACTGCTTTCAAATTCTGGCTTGTGATTGGCTGAAGGGTCCCTTTAAAACAAATAGTATACGGTGCATTTATTCACAGCAGCCAATCAGTGCTCCCTCCTTCCCCCCTTTATAGAAGGATGTATCTTATAGGCTAAGATGTCTCTAACTGCCTAGGAACCTGGCATAACCACACAGATCAGAGTGCATTAGCTCCTTTACCAGCCCTTTCATTCATATCCTTACACCCGTAGATTCAAGTCCCATCCCAGAATTTGGGCTAATCCCCTGGACAGAAAAAGGGCAGGTGGGGCATTTGTAGAACTGATGAATGAAATTGTTTTTAATTGTTCACTTTATTAATGTAACTTCATAAGTAAAGTTTTATGAATGAAACAATATTCATTCATAAAACCGGTTACCCTAATAACTGGCTAATTAACAATTAAGATGCTTGTTAAGAGCCATAGCTGTTCAGTCGCTGCCTTTGTAAGTTTCACTATCAAGCCAATTCCTGCTTAAATCACTGAGACTTGCACTGTTTCAGTATTGTAACTTCTGTTCACCATTTATTACACTTGGCTACAGTGTAACTTCTGTTCACTGTTTGCCATCCATTATACTTGTCTATATTGTAACTTCTGTTCACTGTTTGCCATATTGTAATTCAAACCCCATTTTAAAACGCGTACTCCATTTTGTAAGGGCTTGCTGCAACCTTCATTTTTGCAAACCCTGCTGTAATCTTATTAGTTTACTTGAGATGTGTGAATGAGGTATGTATGGATGATGGAATCAACCTCCAGCCCCAGCCTGTCCTGATTAAATAAAGTTCAAACACCAAAGGCTGAAGATGCAGACAAGAGCCCTAACAAAGTAAGAAGAATCCACCCTAAAAAGAAGAGGTACAATAGAAGGAAGATCAAAGCCCGGTCCAAGGCTGAAAGTCATGTCTGCAATTGACGGGTGATCAATCACTAAAACCTGAAGGCAGCGTGACACAGCAAGACCTATAGACTCTGGGTTCAAACTAAAGCCTACAAAAAGGATGGGTGAGATGGAAAACTTTGGAGGAGGGTAACATTCTGCTGCCAACATGGAAGGGCATCGGTGCGCGCCCAACAGAGACCCAGCTCGTCCTTGTGCCCGGCTTTCCGGGCCAGTTAGCCACCACAAGCTACAAACCCAAGCTGCAAATTCAAGCCACAGACTCAAGCAGGACTGGTAACTATGCAGCAGCTGCAGAACATCTGATGGATGTGTGTGTGTGTGTATAGGAATTAGGTATAATGTGTGTGTATAAGGATTAAGATATTAGTTATTGGTCATAAATCAAATTATCATAATAAATGTGGCATCTTTATCTTGTCCCCTTTAATAAGATCCTGCTAGTTTGTATTGGTGTAACACATTGATACACATCTGTTGGGTATCATCAGATACTTGTCCCTGCATCAGTGACATCAGTGGGAGTTTTGCAGTGGATTTCAGTGCTAGACGTAAATATTTATACACACAGATATATTTTAAGCTAACCAACCACAGCCTTTAAGGGCCGGCTTTGCTGCCCGTTTACATTCACACAAAATGTCTGCATGATTTGCCTCCACACCTGCCATAATTCCAAGCATGGACCGGGTATTTATGTGAGTAAATGATCCGTAAGTGCCCCATCTGCACAAAGAATGATCCCGATTTGTGCAGGCTCTGCAATCCGGGTAACTGCGTGTAAATGGGCAGCTTGGGCTATGCTGCTGCCTGTGTATTTTTCTGAAAATCTGAGCCTAAGAGGTTGCTGAGTCCTTATGTCTCAGTGGGCAACAGAAATGCCTCTTATCATGTCTCCCTCTCTCTGTGCAGCTAGGCTGGAAAGTGTCACTTGAGTGTTAGGTAAATGCCACACAATAGGAGGTGAAATGCCATCTGTGCTCTCAGAAAGAGAGTGGAGTCACAAATCAGGCCAAGCTCTTTCTCGTGCCAGATCACCCACCCCATCGCCTCCCACTGCTGCATGCTTAATCGTCTGCATGGATGAACAGCAGCACACTGGATCCTCTGGGGAAGGGCTGCTGGTAGTACTGACATAGTAGAAGCCAGTCAGGACAAAGGCCCAACATGTAGATTTCAAAGCATCTACCTTTTCCTACATTGTCTTTCATTCTGCCTCCATCAGCGCCCATATGTTACCATCAGCCCTCCCTCCTTTCAGCCTGACACACCTTACTCCCACTCATGTTTCTTTCAACACAGTCTTCCACTGATTTTTCTTTTCTTCTTTCATAAACCAACCTAGCCCAATAGCTACTGGAGCTGTTGGATGCTGCTGATTCGATGACTAGTCAAGGCTCTTGCTGGCCCAGCTCCTCTCCTTTCAGCAGCCCTGACTGGAGTCACCCCTCTTTCCTCTGTGGGTGACTCACCTGGACACAGAGTGAGATCCTGTTTGTTTTCCAAGGTGATGACCAGCTTCTGGGCACTCACAGTGAAGAAATGCCTGGGGGAGATGTTCTCGCCATCAGATAGATTGAAGGAGAAGCCACCATCAAGGGGTCCTGCAGAAAGCATGTTAGTGGGACAGGGATCAGTCAGCGGGATCCAGTGGCATGACAGTGACAACTCTTACCCCATAAGAGGAAGGCAGAGGGTGAGAGACACTGGTGGAACAGCGTAGCAAAGCTTGTGAAGGAATGAACATGGAGACTAAACTCCTCACTAGCCATTGTTGGGGTGCACTAGTGACTTGGGAAGCCTTGTTCAGGGCTGAATGAGCAGGAAAACTGAATCCCCCCAGCTCAGCACTGGGCTGGGGTCCACTGGTGACTTGTGTGTTTGTGTATTGGGTGCGTGTGTGTGTGTGGGGGGGGAAACTAGCCGAGCTCAGGAATGAGTAAGCATGGAAGCTGAATTGCCTCAGCTCACACCAGGTCAGGGCTGGGCTCTATTGTAGAGTCCCCTTGTGTCACTAGGCTGTCCGTGATTGCCAATTTATGGTCCATGGTGCCCTTCCTGGTGGTCATAAGAATAAAACAAGAGGACAGCCAAGAAGTGAGGGGTTCAGGAATCATGTGGGGAGGCGGCTCCCCCAGCGGCCTCTCTTATGAAGTGACAGGAAGACTGAGTCCTTGCCGTAAGTGCCATGCTGTCGGACACAATGCCTGAGCTCAGTACATCGCGACACAGGTTAATTGTGGGGGAGGGCCAGGTGTTGGGTGAGTTACACATCAGGGGAAAGCCAACTTTGAGTTGAACGAACTTGCAGGGTTGGTGTAAATCTGGAATAATGACATTGAAGCTGAGGGTTACTCTGCGTTTACAATGGGGCTAGTGAGAGCAGGATCTGCCTGGGAGACTGCAGTCTCTTCTTGTCCCAGGACAGGGGGTTCTTTCCAGCTGTGGGCTGAACACTAGTGTTTATGGGCTGGTCAGTGCCGTGTTGGGGTATTTGACTGGCCAGAGTTAGTTTTCCTTAACATACAGCTCTCCCCACATTGATCCACAACAGGCCCCTCAGCACCCTGGCCTCCAGGCCCGGGAATGTCCTGCTTCCACCTGTCCATTACCTACCTTCATGCACAAACTGAACAAGTCCACTATTTATCTGAGCCTGAGTGAACTGCAGGATCCCGTTGCTAGGAGACGACCTCAGCACAACCTTCCCATTGGCTGGGGGCCTGATGGAATAAACTACTTCCTCTGGAGGGGAGTCCTCATCTTCACTTCTCAGGATATCGGGAGTGATCTCTGCGGTGGTATCTTCCTGCATCTGGGGGAAAATGCTGAGCAATCAGCCAAGCGTGAATTTGACACAGTTTCCCAAAGGGGTGGAGAGATTCCACCAGTGCCTTTGGAGAGCTAATTTCATAGCCAGCTGGGGGCCCAAACCAATCTCTCCCCAACCCCCTATCCCCACACAGCTTCACTGACAGCAGCTGGACTACTCACATGAGTATACACAGAGAGGGGGAATATGCAGATAATCTGGTGGTTTCACAGGCACCATGCCACCCTGTGACTGGAGCCCAGCTGTTTGGAACTGATGTTTCACAGCACAAGCTGGGAAGCCAGGTGCTCACGGCCATAAAGCCAATTATATTACCAGGGCAGCATCGTTTCTTGGTTAGAACAGGCGAGTGGAGGGCAGGACTCTGGGGTTCTATTGCTGACTCTGCCACTAACTCACCGTGCTTCCTTGGTCAAGTCACATCACCTCTCTGAGCCTCAGTTTCCCCTTCTGTGAAATGGGGCTAATGATGCTGACTCACCTCACAGGGCACACATGTGGCTTAATGAATCTCCACAGAGGGCTTGGAGGCTGGTGAGTGAGAATTCATTCTCTCCACCAGCATCCTCTGACCCACATTTCTAACAGGCTTTGTGTCTTGGAATCTCACGCAGATTTCACCACGGTGTTTTCAACTGGGTCACTGGTTTTGAGCTCTCTCCATGTAACCCCACTCGACCAGTTCTCCTTTCCATATTATTGTCTCATTTTGCTTGTGCTACAGTCTCTAACTGAAAAGCTTCCAATCCTACCATCCCTATCTAATGAGGCCATAAACTGTGCCAGCAAACCCTTGTGGAATGAAATGTAAACTAGCTATGCTTCCTGTAAAGCCATGGTGACAAGTTGTAACTGTCTGGGAGCAACCTTCCTCAGGGTAATGAGCTATTACTATTATTTAGATTACACTAGCATCCAGAAGCCTCATCTAAGATGAGGGTCCTGTTGCGCGAGGTGCTGTGCAGACAGTCTCTGCCCCAAAGAGCTTTCAGTCTACATAGACAAGACAGACAAAGTGTGTGTGTGTGTGTGTGTGTGTGCGGGGGGGGGAGCAGCTTGCGCCAGGTCACACTGCAGGAGGGGCATGAACAACAGATCATGCAACGTGCATGGAATTTGCAAAGCATTTGGAATGTCTTCCCTGTTAGACTGATAACTGCTAGGTGTGGCCACTGGTCCCTGGACTCCCATGGGGAGGAGATGCTGCAGGCACCATTTACCCCTGGTGAGGCAAAGTTACACCGGGGGATAGATTTGGCTGGGAGACTTTCTATTGCCTTAAATAACTGGTACATTAGATTTTACAGCCAGATATTTATTGTCTGCGATGAGCCAAATTCTTTTGGTCTTTAATAGGGCCAAATTCCCATAAAAATCAATGGGAGCTTGGCTCCCTGGAGGACTGTGGGATTTGAGCCAATGCCACTTTAGAAACGATCCAGAACCAAACCCCAGAGACCAGGCTGGAGGTTCTGATTTTGGGTATTGTGGCTCAGCCCCCGTCTCTACAAAACAGTTGGAAAATGAGGCCAGGTGGAGAGCGTGGAATTGATTTCAGCATGATGATGTGTGGGCACTGTCATGCTGGGCTGGGCAGGGCTGCTCACAGCAGGAAGTCAGGCTCAGCTGCTCTTTGGCCTTTGAGTGGCTCCGTTGTGTTAGAACAGGGCACACCCAATCCATATACACTGCAGCCTCAGCTGGAATGTTAGCTCCCAGCAGACACTGCAGTAAAATCACCCTTTCAGCTCTGGGTTCCAGGCACTCGATCTCAATCTCAACTTGGGCAGTTTTATGTGCTCACCAAACCCTTCAGTTGAAAGCTTTCCATCGTCTGATTGGGTGTAGCTGGTTCTCTTCCTATTGCAGTGACAGGATGTTGCCAGTTGCTATGGAGAAAGTTCTAAATGAAGAACATTCTTGGAACCCTCCAATTCTGGATTGGTGTCTTGGGCACACAACTCTGCCATTTCCCTGTCCCAGCCTCCTCTTCCAGGGGACAGGAGGACAAGCTAGTCCAAGACATAAAAGCAAGCTCCTGTATACCTGTGGTCATTTGGCAAGGGAGCGAGTACCCATTGTGTTCTACTGACTTACTTGATTCTCCACTCCCTGCCCTAAAATCTTATGTAGTGTGGGCTGTAGGCTACATGACACACCCAGAGGTGGCTGCATTTCACAGATGAAGGGATCCCTATGATGTTATATATCTGTTGAGAAGCTGCAGCTTCTATTAAATGTGCTATATCTCCCTGCAGCTTGCATGGTGGAGATAAGGCCCTGATCGTCAAAGGTATTTCAGTGCCCAACTTCCCTAGGAATGGAAACACTGAGACTCTGGGCCTGAGAGCCCAATCCTGAAAACTCTCCAAGGGAGTTCTAGATCAGGCCCTAAATGACGGCAGTTACTAAAAACTGTACTGTAAAATTGTGGTCACAAAGGGCTTAATCCAGCTCCCTTGGGTGGTTATTATTTGAGGGCATCTCCTAAGCACAGATACACTATATGACATGAACGGCTTGGTCCCACAAGCCCTCCACCATGAAGCAACCAGTGAAGTCAGTGGCAGCTCTGTGAGGACTCCCAGGGCTGGGCCCATAGCTCTGGAGTCTTGGGTGGAAGGTGCTCTCTAAATACAAGCCAGGATTGCAGGGAAACATGCCTGTTTCAGAGCGTCCCCTTTAGAGTCAGAGCCATCCCAGCGGAAGCTGCTGTTTAATTTGTGTCTGGGATCTAACAGCCCCTGAGGGTGGGAATAAATAGCTGAGGGCTCTGCATACATCTGTGTTGCATTCAAGAGCTTTTGCATTCCCTCTGCCAGGTACCTGCGGCCTAATGAGGAAATAAGGTCTTTCGGAGGATTTTTAATGGCAGGTAAATTTTATAGTAGGTTCGGCACCATCCAGAATTCACACTGGCTGGGGCTAAAATGTGCGGTTCTGAGCATGTGCAGCAGTGGCACATTTCCTAAGCCAATAACTCGTTGTAATTTATTTCTGCCCCATTGAAAAGCATTATTCCCCATCACAGACTAATGGAAAGAACTGCAGCTCGGTAGACAATGCTTCCTGAACAGCAGGAACGACTAATGGAATGTCTTGGGCCTTTACTCTTCGGGGTTTGTTACAGAAAGCCTGCTCCGCAGTCACTGAAGTGCTTAATTATATTCCACATCCCCTCTGAATTATTAAAGCTTTGCACTTGTTTCTATTCTTACTTACTCGTCTTATTATATCCGGTCAGACTTCGTGTCGCCTGTGTTCTCTGTGAGCACCGGGTGTAGTTTAGAGACCAGCTCCAAGAATGCTTTAGCCTGACTTGGACTCACTAATGGGAAGGTGTTGCTGTTATGAAGTTTCAACCCATGTACTGATTCCTTTCTGTGATTTATCAATGAAAACGCTTCTTTTAAAGGGGCTGAACATCTGAATAAACGATCTTTTTGTGTTTGCCTTGTGGCTGATCAGTTTCACTTGTGTTTCTAGTTAGTTTCGCTTTTGGGCCACAGGGGCTGCAAGGTTGCAACCACAGGATGGCTTAAACACCAGGGAGCCAAACAGTAGCTGAGTTCAGAGCAGACAATGAAGTGGAATGGCTTTGTGTATCCCCTATGCTGGGGGCTGGAAGAGGTTAGAGGAGTCTGAGGGCTGCCTTGACTTTCATAAGAACAACAGAACAGCCATACTGGGTCAGACCAATGGTCCATCTAGCCCAGGACCCTCTCTTCTGACAGTGGCCAATGCCAGATGCTTCAGAGGGAATGAACAGAACAGGGCTATTTATCAAGTGTCCATCCCCTGTTGTCCAGTCCCAGCTTCTGGCGGTCAGGGGTTTAGCCAAAGCTAAACCCCTGGGGTTGCATCCCTGACCATCCTGACTAATAGCCATTGATGCACCGATACTCCAGGAATTCTTTTTTGAACCCAGTTATACGTTTGGCTGCACCCTTCGCAACATCCCCTGGCAATGAGTTCCACAGGTTGAATGTGCGTTGTGTGAAGAAATACTTCCTTTTGTTTGTTTTAAACCTGCTGCCTATTAATTTCATTGGGTGATCCCTAGTTCTTGTGTTATGTGAAAGGGTAAATAACACTTCCTTATTCACTTTCTCAACACCATTCCTGTTTTTATAGACCTCTTTCATATCCTCCCTTAGTCGTCTCATTTCTAAGCTGAACAATCCCAGTCTTTGTAATCTCTCCTCATATGGAAGCCTTTCCATCCCCCTAATAATTTTTGTTGCCCTTCTCTGTACTTTTTCCAATTCTAGTACATCTTTTTTGAGATGGGACAACCAGAACTGCATGCAGTATTCAAGGTATGGGCAGATCATGGATTTATGTAGTGGCATTATGATATTTTCTCTCTTATCTATCCCTTTCTTAACGGTTCATAACATTGTTAGCTTTTTTGACTGCCGCTTCACATTGAGCAGAGGTTTTCAGCGAACTATCCACAATGACGCCAAGATGTCTTTCTTGAGTGGTAACAGCTAATTTAGATCCCATCATTTTGTACGTATATTTGGAATTGTGTTTTCCAATGTGCATTACTTTGCATTTATCAACATTGAATTTCATCTGCTGTTTCTTGTTCTGTGAGATCCTTTTGTAACTCTTTGCAGTCAGCTTTTGGACTTAACTGTCTTGGGTAATTTTGTATTGTCTGCAAAGTTTGCCACCTCACTCTTTACCCCTTTTTCCAGATCATTTATGAATCTGTTGAACAGCACTGATCCAAGTACAAATCCTTGGGGAACCCCGCTATTTACCTCTCTCCACTGTGAAAACTGACCATTTATTCCTATCCTTTGTTTCCTATCTTTTAACCAGTTACTCATCCATGAGAAAACCTTCCCTGTTATCCTATGACTGCTTACTTTGCTTAAGAGTCTTTGGTGAGGGACCTTGTCAAAGGCTTTCTGAAAGTTCAAGTACACTATATCGACTGAATCACATGCTTGTTGACACTCTCATAGAATTCCAATAGATTGGTGAGGCATGATTTCTCTTTACAAACCCCATGTTGACTCTTCCCCAACATATTGTGTTCATCTAGGTGTCCGATAATTCTGCTTTTTACTATAGTTTCAACTAATTTGCTTGACATTGAAGCTAAGCTTATCAACCTGTAATTGCCACTGGAGCCTCTGGAGCCTTTTAAAAAAATTGTTGTTATATTAGCTATTCTCCAGTCCTCTGATACAGAGGCTGATTTGAGTGATAGGTCACATACCACAGTTAGGAGTTCTATGATTTCATATTTGAATTCCTTCAGAACTCTTAGGTGAATACCATCTAGCCCTGGTGACTTATTACTGTTTCATTTATCAATTTGTTCCAAAAACCTCCTCTACTAACACCTGAATCTGGGACAGTTCCTCAGATTTGTCACCTAAAAAGAATGTCTCAGGTGTGGGAATCTCCCTCACATCTTCTACAGTGAAGACCGATGCAAAGAATTCATTTAGCTTCTCCGCAACGGCCTTGTCTTCTTTGAGGGCCTCTTTAGTACCTTGATTGTCCAGTGGCCACACTGATTGTTTGGCCAGCTTCCTGCTTCTGATGTACTTACATTTTTTTTTTTTTGCTGTTAGTTTTTCTGTCTTTTGCTAGTTGCTCTTCACATTCTTTTGGGGCCTTCCTAATTATACATTTACACTTGACTTGCCAGAGTTTATGCTCCTTTCTATTTTCCTCAGGAGAATTTGAGTTATAATTTTTAAAAGATGCCTTTTTGTCTCTAACCACCTCTTTTCTCTGTTGTTTAGTCTTGGTGGCATTTTTGTGGTCCTCTTACTGTTTTTTAAAATTTGTGGTATACATGTAGTTTGAGTCTGTGTTATGATGGTGTTTTTAAAATGTTTCCATGCAGCTTGCAGGCATTTCACTCGGGTGACTGTTACTTTTAATTTCTATTTAACCAGCCGCCTCTTCTTTGTTTATTTCCCCTTTTGAAAGTTAAATGTTACTGTAGTGGGTTTTTTTGGTATTTTTCCCCCTTCAAGGATGTTAAATTTAATTACATTATTGTTGTTATTACTGAACAGTTCGACTATATTCACCTCTTGGACCAGATCCTGTGCACCACTTAGGACTAAGTCAAGAATTGCCTCTCCCCTGGTGGGTTCCAGGACTAGCAGCTCCAAGAAGCAGTCATTTAATGGTGTCTAGACATTTTATCTCTGCATCCCATCCAGAGGTGACATGTACCCAGTCAATACGGGGATAGTCGAAATTCTCC
This sequence comes from Trachemys scripta elegans, assembly GCF_013100865.1. NCBI lineage: Eukaryota > Metazoa > Chordata > Testudines > Emydidae > Trachemys > Trachemys scripta. The sequence goes on from NC_048307.1 coordinate 48,345,150, forward strand.
ATTATAATTGGGTTTTCTGTTTTTGTAGCCTCTCTAATCTCCCTCAGCATTTCACAATCACTGTCACCATCCTGGTCAGGTGGTCAGTCATATATTCCTACTCTTATTATTCAAGCATTGAATTTCTATCCATAAAGATTCTATGGTACTGTTTGATTCCTTTAAGATTTTTACTATATTTGACTCTATGCTTTCTTTCACATACAGTGCCACTCCCCCTTCTGTGATGCCTATTATATCAATATCTTCATTTAATTCTAGACACTCAAGTTTACCTATCTTTTTATTTAGACTTCTAGCATTTGTACACAAGCACTTATAAAATTCGTCAGTATTTAATTATCTGCCTTCATGTGATGTAACTGAATCTTGCAGTCCTTCCTATTAATGTTAAGTTTGTACAACCTAAATCTAGACCTAAATTGACCCGGCTAGGGTCCCTTTAAACAGCGAAGTCATTCATTTTAACAGCACAGAAATAGGCATGCAGCCATCCTTTCTGATGTTTGATTTCTTAAAAAAATGTCTACCGCTTTAAAACACCAGAGCAGATTTATTTGTTGAAGCCCCTCTGGAAACAATCCCTCCCCGAGCTGACACAAGTGGGGCTAGTCAGTGTGTCGACATGAACCCAGCGTCCTTAGGGGAAGGGCGGTTATCCTAATGGAAGTGCTGAAGGGGCCTGGGCTCTGTAACAAAGCTGGGTTTATTTCTGGGCTATGTTTTTAGCAGCACGCCCTGGGGGGATGCATATGTACATGTGAAGGCAGCTTGGTATTGCGGGAATGCACAGTAATGGACTGGGTAATAATAATAAGCCAACAGCTGAGGCTCCCCCCACTCCCGCATCCCACTCTTGCAAAGCAGCAGACACAATGGCCCTGCTGTCCCGCCAACAATGCCCTCCTAGCTCTCTGCTCGGGTTTCTCCCAATGCAGCAAAAAAGCAGGGCCGCTTGTGAATGGGTGTTTGGCCTTCCCAGCTCTGAGCGCATCCTTTGAGAGTTGGCAAGGCAGCAGCATCTCAGCGGAGCCAGAACAGGCGGGTGAGGTGGCTGGTCCTTTCTCGTGGTTGGAGTGCTGGCTCTGCCCACGTTCCCGTTGGAGAGCGTGGTTTCCGTGCCGTGTCAGAGGGGCAGGTTGAATGGGATCCAGAGCATTAACCAGGCAATTATAATACTCCTGGACTGTAGCACCTGTGATGGGGAGGGGAGGTGCTGCTGTGAGCTTGGCAGAAAAGGGATTAAAATGCTCTGTGACTAGAGGAAGCACCCCCAGTTGCCTGTGTCTGGAGCACAGGGGCTTGCTGGGTAGCAGGCCCAGGCCAACTCTGGGGAATAAGTTAAGTTCTCCCCAAGGCACTATTAGAGGGATGTCTGTGGGGAGCTGGGTGCTGAGTCAGGGACACTAGCTGGGGCAAGGGCTGGAGCTGAGGATGGTGCTTGGCTTCAGCCGCCCCGGATGTGTTTCTTTACCTCAGGCTCTGGCTGAGTGAAGCCCTGTGTGGTTTGAGTTTGGCCTTAAAGGTGCAGGGCTGTCTTTACATTCACCATTTTCCTTTACCATAAAGCTTGCCACAGAGGTGGTTCAAACCCCTCCTTGGGGTGCAGAACGCTTTCCTGCACCCACCAGCCGTTCAGCTCGCCAGACGCTAACTGAGCCCGCGATCCTTTGTGTGGCCTAATGTGCAGCACGCTGGATGGGGCCTCAGGAGACTTGGCTTCTAGTCCCTGCTCAGCTGCTGGCCTGCTGGGTGACCTCGAACAAGTCACAGCCCAGCTCTGTGCCTCAATTTCCCCATCGGTACAATGGAGCTACTGCTACTGCCCTCCTTTGTGAAGTGCCCCGAGATCTGCTGATGAAATGTGCTAGACAACAGCTAGGTAGTTATTATTATTATTGTACACAAAATACAAAGGCAGACAGAGAGGTGAAGCAATTTGCCCCAAGTCACACAGCAAGTCAGTGGCAAAGTTGGTCCTGGAGCCCAGGAGTCCTGGCTCCCACCCCCTTCTCTGGCCAGGCATGCACACTCGCCTCTCCCTGAGTTTTGCTTTTCACCTGCAGCTCCTGTGACTTCAGCTGGAGTCAGGGGTGCTCAGCACCTCTGCGAATCCAGCCCCAAGTTATAGGAACAGAAAGAAATGTTGTTCAATTAACCCTTGTGCTGTTGATGAATGGTGCGAGGGCCGCTTCCTTCATTAGGGCCAGGGATTAGCTCTTTCCACCTTTGTTGGCCCAGGCTGGGAGCTCTCCGAGCTCAGCTATCATTCGCAGAGAGCCCGCAGGAGCCTGTCTTGGCTGGATGTTAAAGCAGGTGCTTCCCTGGGGACTTGGTATCACTGAACTTGCCCCACTGTATCCAGTGACACTGCCAGCAGGATAATGTTCCTGTGACTGTGCTGGGCTCTTATTGCAGTACTTTGTGCTCATAATACTGGGTATGATAGTGCTTAACAGGGCAGGCCAGCGTCGTAACCCTGGTTAGAGACAGAGGCACAGACTAGCCCAAGGGCAAAGAGCAAGTTAATGGCAGAATGGAGAACAGAACCCAGAAGTCCTGAACCCCGCCCCCCACTCTAATCGCGGAAACCCTGCTTCCCAAATGACATCATGCCCCATTTTTCCCCAAGGGAGGGAATTCCCCTACTGCAGAGTCTCTTGTTTGGCCTCTGTGGGTTGATCTGCTGAGGGCAGAGTTTACCGGGGGCTGGCTCAGGAAGGTATTTGTCAATAGTGCCGATGCCAGCAGTCAGGAGCAGGAAGGACCCTCAGTTGGGGGCTGAGGCTTTCCAGGCACAAAGGCTGCAGTGGTGCTGAGCCCCGGCCCAGGTGCCAGGCCAGTGCCCTTCCAGCACAGGAGTGAAACTGGGGCGGGGCCTCCATTATCTGATCATGATGGACCCGTCTGACCTTAAGGAGTCTATGTAAAATCACCATGTAAGTGAGTCACACAGGCCAACCCTTTACAGAATCAGAGGCTGCAGAGTGGGCAATGCTGCCATCTTGTGTTCACCAGTGGCATTGCAAGGCAGAAGATGGAAAAACAGATGTAAGATTTGACTGAGTTCATTTACCATTCAAGGAGCAGGTTTTTTTCTCTCATAAAAGCATCCAGGTCAAGGGTCAGTGGAAAAACTGCACAAGTAACGCAACTGCCTCAGTTCAACTGCTTTTTGCTTCCCCACACTTTGCTTTGCCCTGGCACTGCTGGCAGCCAACTCCTTAGCAGCTGGAGCCGAAACCCACAACTTTCCTTAACCACCAGGGAGTCTTTTTGTTTTATAGTTTTCCTTCTCGCCTGACACCTGGGCTGGCATTTGACTTGTGAAAGCGAGTGGCTGATAGCCACGAGAACAGGCGCTGGGCAAGCTTTCTGCAGCCCAGTTCGGTGGATCATCTTGATCCGGATCTGCAGGCCCCTGTGATTCCAGCCCTTGGATCCCCACACACAGTTCTACCTATGCACCTCAATCCTGACCTGCAGCGCCCCAGTGATTCCAGCCCTGTACCCCACGCAGCTCTGCTGGTGCCCATCAGTCTGGACCTGCAACCTTCCCTGAGCCAATATCTCTTAGGGATTAAAATGCATCATTATTACACATGATCATATCAGCTGATTTGGTTTTCACCCAGGTCCTTGGGAGCAGTGTCTAATATGCTAACACCTGCTGCTCCACATGTCTTAGCATATCTTTGAGGCGGTCGGCCAGTGGATCAGTGACATGCACCAGCATCAGCAAACCCTGGCCCAGGGCATGATTGCTGGTCACCCCTAGTCTGTACGAAGGGAAGCACCGGATGCACACCTATCTTATGCATGCAGGAGGGATTCCGGCAGCACCATGCTGCCTTCTCCTTTCTCTGTTCAAACCCGCTGGGGCAGAGCACGTCACACTCCTAACACTGTCCTGGCCCAGTCCCCATCCCCGCCCCCTGGTCAGCCAGCAGTGTGCACTCAGCATGCAGGCTCAGGTAGAGTCACAGGGTTTTCAGCAGGGGCTTGCCCCTTTCCCCCTGAGTTAGGCTGACATGCCCCGAAAGGCTTAGGGAGCCAGCATGAATGCAGGGTGCGTTGCCCTCTCCCTGGGTCACACGTGGGCAGCAATAAGCTGTGTGCTGTGCTACCTGCTGTTCCTGCCCTGCTGCTGCAATGGCTCATCCTCTGCCCCCAACCCTGAGCAGTAGGGAAAACGGCCCGGATGTCATTTGCAGAGGAGCAGAAGAGCAGAGTGAGACCTGGCTCCCCCAGCCCCAGTGCAAAGTCAGGTTACCCAGAAGTGACTCTCTTCCCTGGGCTGAGTTGGAGGATGGCTGGGGATTAGACTCAGAGCTGGGCAAGCAGGACAGGGGGTTGCACAGGCCTGGTGAGGGCTGTGTGTGACAGGGTATGGCATGGATCAGCTGGGATGCATCTCCAGACTGGATGTTCCCCCTTCCTGCATTGGCACCTTGACAAGCATTGGGACACAGGACACAGCGACACAGACCTAGGCTGCATGGGGCTGCAGCAGCTGGGAGGGAATTCTCTTTAGTGGGAATGGGGGACTCTGTATTCTGGGGGTGGGGCAGGAGCAGTGCTGGGGCAGAGTAGGGCAGGGGGAGACAATCCCACTAGTCAGGAGGAAAGGGCAAGGAAAGGGCAGACAGGAGTGGGGGGTGAGGCGATGGGGGCAGATTCCTTCTGGGTCTGATTCCCCCTGGGAGTCTAATGGGTTGCAGAGGGGAGGGAGGAGATGCATGTTACTGCTCTGAGGGGGGAGGAGATGCTGCCCTGGAGGTTGTATGGCTGGCAGCTTGGGTCACAGGAGCAGAGGTCATGGAGTGTGTGTCCTGGCAGGGGAGGTTACCTGCAGTCCGGCGTTGATGGTGATTGTGGGCCCCTCGTCATTGCGTGGCACGACAGTGATGGAGACGGTCTTGGGCTGGCTCTGCCGGTTGACCTCGGAGGCGTTGGCCATGATGGTGAAGCTATCGGCCAGGGACTCGCTGCCGTCGTGCACGTACTGGATGTGCTGCTGCTCTACCTGCAGGCAATGCAGATCTGAGGAGTCTGGGAGGGTCTCACCCACTAGCAGGCTCCTCCGGGAAGCCACCGTGCGGGTGGGCCTGACCACTCCCTTGTGCAGGGATGCCAAGGCCAATGGAACTACAGTAGGGGTAGCACAAGGCCTGTGCTCATCAGAGCAGGCTCAAGTGGAGCCATACAGGGAACAGGTCATCTGAGCTGCCATGGGGAGCTGTGGCAGGAGAACTGTGGTGATAGGCCTCCTGTTCTGAGTTGTCCATCCAAGATGATCCCATCCCACAGACCTGACTGTGTGCACAAACACCCCTTCACCCCCCCGACACTTGGAGAAGATCTGTGCAGGGACCAAAGGCAGGAGGTGACCCTCTGTGCACCTTGAACATGAAAGAAACGTGGATCCCCTCAGCTGCTGTGTCTGTTCAGCTTCCTAACCTTCAGAATCCCTGAGGCCTGAGTCTGATCTTGCTTTGCACAGGTGTAAATGAGGAGTAACTCCACTGGGATCTGTGGAGTTCCACCACTGGGGGATCAGGATCAAGCCCCTGGGTTTTAACCTGGCACAAAGCCTATCTAGACATATCAGTCAGCCTCTGGAGAGGTCAGCTCCATACCTCATTCCAGGTGAAGAAGTGCAGGTTGCCCTCTTCAGGTCTGACTATGTTCTGGATGACGCCATGTCTCGGGGGCTCGGGAACCATGAACTCCACATTCAGGGCTGTGAAATAGGCGCTGGGGATGGTCAGGATGTCCGTGGAGAGGGTTATGGAGCTCCCTTCAGTCACTGTGATGTTGTGGATGTCCAGGGGGACTGAAAAGGGAAGGACTTCCAGGTCCACCACAATCCCCTCCAGGGTCTCTACCCCACTAGCCGTGACATCCACGGTGAATTGGTCGCTCTTCCCCTCAGGCCCAGAGTGCAGGTAGAGCACTTGGCTTTCGTTGATGTCCTCCTGGGTAAAGGACTGAATGGGGTTCAAGATGGGAGGCTCGTTGGAGGTGCCGCTGTGGTAAACCATCATCAGGGATCCTAAGCGCGGGGGACTGGTCACCGAGTAGATAATCTCCTGAGGAGGGATGTCCTCGTGGACTACCTGTGTCCATGAGAGAGAGAGAGAGTTGGCAAGGCCTGGTCGATTCCATTCTATGATGGGAGAGGCACTTCATTCTTTCTGGTGGGAGCAAGGTGTGACTCCTCCCCCATTCACACAGGGAGCCCCACTCTCAGTTGGACAAAAGCTCCTGGCAGTGCCCAAAGGTGTTAAAATGGGCATGATTTACAGAGCAGATGAGAGTGAGGCCTAGTCCATTCTACTGAATATCATGTGCCTGGACTCTGTTGCCTAGTGACTGGTTCATTTCCACCAATGACAAGGGGTGTCAAAGGCTACCACTCTGAGTAAGTATCATTGTACACCCACTGGGCACTGGTGGGAATGGCCGTGCAAGGAGCAGGGCAATGGAGAATATTGTATTCAGTGGAGCTGGTTCTTCAGGCTCCTTGTTTGCAGTATGGCTCTAACCTGAGAAGTGGCTCTGTAAAGATGGCATGGTGGGGTTCCATGCTCACTGTGTCTCCTGGCCCCCAGATCAGGTTTATGCAGATTGCAGCTACAAAGATGGGATTTGTTAGTGGCCAGCCTTGCAAACTCCCCTGAGATCTGAGAGCCAAGTGGGCCTCTCCCCTTCTCACACATCAGCAGTAATCGAGGCTCTCCAGGGCCAATTGTGCCTCCAGATCCACCTGTGCAACACCATTATCTCAGTGACACCTGTGCCAACCCACCGAGACCTGTTGAGGACATAACCTCAGACAAAAGGATTGCACAGGGTTAGCAGAATTTGGACTGTAGGATCTTCATTAGCAGTGCTGATGCACAAGATGGTACGGACTCAGTCTGACTCCCAGATCCCAGGGGTGTTTGCAGGGCTGGGCAGTTAGAACTGTATCCACACCCAACCTCCACCACCCCATCTTTTTACATGCAGAATGAGAAACTTTGATCTGGAAATTGGTGAGTGAGGATAACCCCGGAATCCCAAAAGGCAAAAGTACTGAGTCATTCTTCGCGGTAAAACCGCAGTTTAAGGGATACGTTTTCCATGCACCTCTCTTTGGGAACTCCGCAGAGCACAGTAACTCCAGCCCTCAATTGTTTTCAGGGCTGATGTGTCTTGTGCAAGGCAATTGTCACTGTGCATCATCCTCCCTGTGGGATACACCTGCATTCACAGATTATTAGCCTGTCAGTAGGAAAGATGTGCTGGGAAAATTCATGCCCGTTCTAAGCTCTTTCCCCTATTCAATTCCAAGAAGGTCCTGTAGGATTTACTAGCAGAATTTTGCTATCCCATGTCCTGTAGCCAGGAAGACACATGGGGGGAGGGTGAATAAAAGCATGGGGAGATGCCTACAGAAGGTGTTACTTACCAGTAAATAGTCTTTCTTAATCTCAACCGGTTCTCCTTGGAAGATGTGTATCTTCTTGAGGTGGATGATGGTCAGGGGACTAGGATGGGTGTCCAGGAACACAGTGATCTCCAGCGTGTCTTCTACAGCCACCTGGTTAGCTTCCACAGAGAACTTGAACTTGTCCTTGGCATTCCTGCTGCTGTTGTGCTGATAGATCACTTCTCCTGCCAGCAGATCCTTCTGGGAGAAGGAAGTCACTGGCTGGCCCCCTTTCAGCACCACCCCCCACCTTGGCGGGGTAGTAATCTGGAACCAGATTTCCTCGTCGTTCCTTATGTCCATGTTGGTCTCCAGGCTGAGGATGGAGGAGTCAATGGTCCCCTGGCTCCCTTGGTGGATGACTAAGCCAGTGTTGTTGACAATTTGGATGTAGGGGTCCGAGGCCTGTACTTCCAGGAGGGCTGCAGTTTGGTGCAGGCCGTCAGACACCTGCAGCTGTATCCAGCCCCGGTCTGCTCCGGAATGGACAAAGAGTATCTTCTTCTTCCTCAAGTCATCCTGCGTGAAGCGATACACCTGGCGGCTCCTGTCATCAGTGGAAATGATGCTACCAAAGAGAATGTCCTTCCTCACCAGCACCAGCTGTGTGTCAGAGAATCCGGAGTCCTGGTCTGTGAAGGCGATGTCATTGGTGGTCAACAGGCGCTGCCCGTTCCGCACTACGTTGAAGACCTTGCTCACTACCTGGACTGGCGGGTGGTCATTGATGGGCTGGATGGAGACTCTGAAGACACCTCTCACCTCCTCCGCATCAGAGTCAGCACTACCCTCGTCCTGCTTGATGGCCACAAATGGGATATCATCCTCTGTGGTCTCAGAGTTGTCATGCTGATACAGAAGCCTGCCCTGGAGAATGTCCTCATTGGTGAATTCTGTTATGAGGGAAGGCCAGTTGGATGGTGTCCTCCAGACCAGCTTCCCATGCGTCGGCCCTTCAATCACCTCATACAGGTAGTCCATGTTATTCAAACTCCTCACAAACAGGTGGTCCTTGGAGATGACGGCCTGCCCTCCTTCCAGGACAGATAGAAGGACATTGGTCAGGACAGGTGCATCTGGGTCACCCCCAATGCTTATCATATAAGTGTACATGGGGGAATACTGGGCATCAGCAATGACACGGAACTGGAAAGAGTCCTCAGTCTCTTTAGAGTTTCTGATTGTTGCACTGTAGCTTAGGTGTTTTCTCTGCAAGTCCTGTTGGGTAAATCCAAAGCCCTCTGTCAGCCTGCTACCAAGAAGCTCAAGGTTCCCCTTTTTGGGTGCCTGGATTATCATGTAGTAGAAGGAAACTGGGTCAGAGCTTGGATCCTCCAATACTGCTTCCATTTCCCTGGTAGTGATGTTTTGATGCCGCCTATTCTTCATCTGAAGGGGGACCAGGGTCCTCATCTTGATGGTGGCCTTCTTGATCCTGATTAGGAAAGTGTTGTTTGGTAAGGTCTTCTGGCCAACTTGGACCTCGAACCTCAGCTTCTCCATTACATCTTCCAGATGGTGCTCAGGATCCAGGCTGAAGTACTGTATGCGCCCTTGCACAATGTCCTGCTGGTGGAAGGACTCAACTCTCTTCCATTCCCCCCCCATGCTCCCTTGCTTCTGAACTTCGCCATACCAGAGAGGCTCTGTGAGGCGATACAGGATGTTCACTCTTTGTTTCACGGCATTGGTCTCCACGGAGAGGTTGGCTGTGGTAATTGGAACGGCACTTCCTTGTGAGACAAACAGGCCAGTGTTGTTGCGCACTTGGATGTCAGGCTCTATAGCGATGACTCTTAAAGTGGCCACCGGGCTTCTTACCAAGCCATCACTAACTTGGAAGATGACCTGTAACGCTGGGCCGTTCTGGTGGACGTAGACCACGTTGCCCGCTTCCAGATCCCTGCAGGAAAACTCTTCTGTGGGCACCCCAGGCTTAAAGTCATATTCCACGTAACCTTCTTCCATCCTCTTGCCACCAAGCAGCTGGAATTTCAGACTGTCACAGGGTGTGTCGTCATCAAGGGCCTGGATGATGTCCATGCTTAGATGCTTTCGCGTATGCTCCAGAATCACCATGAGGTCTCCGTGGGGGAAGATCACCTGCGGGGCATCATTGATGGGGTTGATCTTTATTGGCAGCAGGTATGTCTGGCCTTGCCTTAAACACTCAGGAATCCCCTTTCGGGTCGTGACAGTTACCTCCAGCATCAGCTGATCCATGGGACCCTCAGAGCCATCATGAACATACTTGACTTTCCGATTCACTATGTCTAGCAATGTGAATTTCCTTCTGCTCCTAGAGCTGTGGCTGTCTAGTTCCAGCTGGCCATGCCTGGGTTCGTTTGTGACACTAAAGAGGACTTGAGACTGTCTGATATTTGCGCTGCTTAGGTCTATTGTCGGTTGGGTATGTTGCCATTCCAGGAAGGCTGTGCTTCCTTCAGCTATGACCAAGGGGCTGACGTGCAGCAATTTGGTGAAGTTAGCAAAGGCAGGAGGGAGGTTGGGGTCAAGGTGGCATGGTTCTACCACCGGGCCTAATGCTCCCTGCCAAACATCAGGAGTTGGGGTGATGGGTGCCTCGTCCCGCTCATATGCATCCTCATAATCTGAGTACTGCTCCTGCATCCTGCAGCCGGATGTTATGTCCTTTGTGACCAGAGCGTCTTGCAGGCTCTTCTTCTCCAGGTTGACCCTCAGGTCCTCCATGCAGCCAATGAAGGAGCTGTTGGCAGTGCTGCCCCCTGAAGTGAAAGCAAGCCGGCGTTCCTTTAGCCTGTGTGAGGCATTTTCATTCATGCCGCCAACGAAGAGGCTGCCCTGGAGATCGAGGTAGCTGTGGATGCCCCTGTTGGAAGTCCTCGAGGCATAGTAGTCGACAAGGATCTCAAACTTGTAGATGTCCACGTGGAGCTTCACGTAGTGCTGCTGCTCGTCACTGATGAAGATGTTATTGTGCAGGATGACGGCCCCATTGCCTTTCTCCACCACCCCTCTCAGGCGCCCGTCGTAGATCTCCAGGTACAGGAAGTCATTCTGCAGCCCTGACTGGTAGATCAGGGGGGCGTGCTTGATGCTCGTCATGATCACAAACTCGATAGTCCCTTCTTCCCTCGCACTCCACCCCGGGAAAGCGATATAAGAGTGTGGGCCCGGGAAGCCGAAGGGGTCATCTGGCCCGGCAGAGAACTCCTCGCTGCACCCCTCTCGAACCTCATGGAACATTGTAGAGCCAGCATCAGATGCCCATGGAGAGAGAACATCAAGGCCATTGAACTTCGCCATATGGAGGCAGCCTCTGAATGGAGAGCTGGACCCAGTGAGGTATGGCAGCTCCAGACTCCCTGTCCCGCCCACATAGAGGCCGTACTGAATGTCCAGCCGCTGTAGGGGACCTGGGATCTCCACAGAGGTGTTAAAGAGGCCATCCACGGTCAGAGTCATCCTACCGTCTCCCACCGACAGCTCAGCATCGTGGGTTACTAGATTATTGAGGCGTGGCCCTGCTGGAGACTGGATCGTCACTTCTTCTGAGCCCAGCTCTAGTCTGACCTGCAATGAGAGCGGGTGAAAAGTGGAGTTAGAATCTTGGGACAAGCCGAAAGTTCTCTGGGATGGACAAGGATACAGGGCATGGCCTGGGTGTCCTTGTGCCCCAATGATCTCCAGCTGCCAAGACAGCCCCTTGGGGCAATGAGCCTCCAGATACAAGTCACAGCAGCCCTAAGTCTGCTCCCATTTATGCTGGGGACCAGCCCAGTTTTAGGCTGGCCTTGGGATAAGGACAGCTTAAAGATGGCTTAAAGATATCCTTGCTCTGCCCTCCCCTCTGGTTTTGCACCAAGCACAGTTCCATAGGACTGGGAGATCCAGACCTCTTTCTTCTTCTGTTATGAAGATATAGCTGTTTCAGGATTGGCTGATGTGCTCTTGTCCTGTGAGCCCAGCCTTGCAGAAAATGTTATGGGTCTCCAGCCAGACAACTAAAACTCACACATCAGAAAAAGCAGGTCCCTGCCCCAAAGAGCTTCCCATCTCTTTAATGTTAAAAACAAAGAAGGAAATTAAATGCAAAAATGATGCCGAGGCAATTGTAAGGTTGCATAGTTAAAATAAAATTTAAAATGTAATGCAAAAACAACGGGGGCCAATTTCTCTTCAAGTGTAAAAGTGCAAAGCTGCATTGAACTCAAAGGAGCTAAACCCATTTGTGCCAACACAGAATTTGGCCCAAAAGCAACATTAACATGGCTTCTTTGCACATCCTGGAGACATTGACATAGACAGAGCTATATTAAGCAGCACATTTCAGAAGGAAAAACAGGAATAGGAAATACAGGGCAACTTACTGATGCCGCCTTAATGTTGCATTAATGCGATTTGTTGCACCCGAACGCACAGGGCGATCGATTGTCATGTAAAAAGCTCAGCATATGGCACAGATATGACACAGATGTGACACAGACCTGATAACTAATCCGTTCCCCCCATACCTAGAATGGGCAATACATTTGGGAGCTGTTGATAGCTGTTGGCAAGTGCTGGCTTTTGGAGGGTGGTCGCTGTGGATGTGCACATACATGTAGACAGTCTAGGTAATTCAGCGATAGGTCTTTCTCTGCTGCTTGTAACTGGGCTGTCTATCAATCTGTCTTGTAATTAAGCATGTGTCTGGTGCTCATCAGTTAGGGCTTGGGGGTCCCTTAGCCTGTGCATCTGTCCAGGAGCATAAGGAGAAGTCAGAAAGTCCTTTATGCCTCTGCACAGGCTGCCTAGACTAAACGTCTGGGTGTGCCGGGGTGAGTAGGTACCTGCGGCTCTCACCCTGGAATGGGGGAGAGGGGCATGGCAGGAAGTGGGTGGGGTTTGGCTGTACCTCTCCCCCAGTGTGCTGGCCTGCAGAGCTGAACTGGGGTGGAGTAATAATTTATCGCTGGATTTATAGGTGCTGGAATTAGGAGTTCTGGGAGTGCTGCTGCACCCTTCTGGCTTGAAGTAGTAACAAACACCAAATACATGGTTTCTGCCTTCAGCACCTCCACTATAAAAATTGTTCCAGCACCCCTGGCTGGGATGGTTCAGCGAGGGTGGTGGAGTTGTGGATCAATTGATTGTCTGTCTGTCTGTCTGTCTGTCCTTCCCTCCCGTCTATCCATCCTAAGATACTCCCCCAGCCCCTCCACAGTATATCGAATTTGAGTGCCAGACACTTTTGCTAAAGGCTCCCTCCTCTTGGCTCCCACCCTGTCTCTGGGCCTGGATCAGCAGCTCCCATCCAGGCTCGTGTCTTGGTAGGTCAGATGGGAGCAGCGTTTTGCAAGCAGTGGGGGCAGAGATCCTCATTGGCTGCAATGCTCTACCTCCCCCTCCCACACAGAGACCAGCCCTGTGCTGACTCTTCATTCCTGATGTCCTCATTGCCTAGGGGCTGGCTTGGCTCTGCTCCGTAACCACTGCTCTCCCTGCCTGCCAGGGAAATAGCAGGCTAGGTTTCCTCAGCCGTCCCCACAAAGAGCAACCTCGGAGCCGGGCTAAGTAGAGGGTTGGAGGAAGGAACCTGAGGGACGAGGCGGGCGGGATCTCTCCTGACAGATGGCCTCCATTAGAGAAACCTCAACCCATCGTCTCCCAGGCGCTCAGCCTGCCAGGCTCTGTAGTCCGTGGGGCAGCCCTGGCAGCTCTCTTGGGACTAGGGCGGTGTGGGGGAAGGGAATGTGTGTTGGGGACACTCCTTCTTGTTCTTTCTTTGTGACAGACCCTGGTACAACCACACAGACAGGGGGTTCATCTCTCTGCCCCACTCACCCCTGCAGCAGTCTGGGCCTTTTCCCAATGGATGCCCTGGATTTGGACAGTGGGTCGCTTTTCTGGAGCTGGCCCACCTTGCTACCGGACTGTCAGCAGGTGCGGCATTAGCAACAGGCTCTTGTGCCATGCTTGCACGACATCCTGATGGTTGCTACCTGGGCAGGTGGCAGGTGGGCTTGGATTAAGGGCTTTCAGAGCTAGGTAAAATAGCCAGCTTCACAGTGAAGGTGTTGGGGGGAGGGATGCTACAGGCTCTGTCTCACCACGATTAGCAGAGCTCCTGATTAGCAGCCAGGGGAAGTGGGGGAGGGATGGCTCAGTGGTTTGAGCATTGGCCTGCTAGACCCAGCATTGTGAGTTCAGTCCTTGAGGGGGCCATTTAGGGAACTGGGGTAAAAATCTGTCTGGGGATTGGTCCTGCTTTGAGCAGGGGGTTGGACTAGATGACCTCCTGAGGTCCCTTCCAACCCTGATATTCTATGAGTCTATGACAGAGGGCCAATTAAAAACAACTGTAGGGTTCAGCACAGGTGGTGCGACCTGCTCTCAATTGTACTGACACACTGGACAAAAGGCCAAGACCCACCCTCCCTCCTGGAGTTTCCTATCAAAGCCAGAGCTCCCTCCTGAGCTGTCTGTTTCCGGGGCTTCCCCCTACAGGATGTCCTGTCCCCCCCGCTCAGTGTCCTTTGCCTTAGACACGCCTGCTTGGTCTGACTGCCAGGGGAGGTAGCGCTGCACTCCTGATCCCTGCTGAGCCTGGTCCCACAGGGTGTTTTGTGGCCTTGGTTAGTATCCAAAGAGAAGACGCTGTCCTTAAAAACGTGCGGCATGGGTGGGCATTACTGCCCAAATCACACTGCCAGACTCACCCCCCCCTCCTTCCCCCAAGATCCCAGCCTCCCCACCGGGCTTCTCACACTGGGTCAAATCTCGGGGTAAGCAGGTACAGCCCCACTGATGTCAGCGGAGACCTGCCCGCCAGTAACCTTGCTATGCCTGCTGCAAGGAGGAGAGAGCATTGCTGACCTGCAGGACGCCGGAGCGGAGCTCCACCAGGAGATAGTCAGTCTGTCCCGCAGCCAGGAAGAGGAGCCCACTCCGCTGGCTTGTTGAAAACTGCAGGTGGAGCTGGACTGTGCTGTACGCCTCCACCAAGGGCATCTCCATGTAGCCGTCTCCAAAGAAAGAGGCTGAGAGGGAAAGAGAAGAGGTTCAGGGCCTGGGCTCCTGTTAGGTGACTCAAGCACCACATGGGGCCAAGAAAACCCCCCTCCTCTCCCCTGCAGAAGGGCCTCTGCCCTGTGACCTAGCCGTGGGGCTCCCTTTGTAGACCATCAGCTGTGTTCCTAGGCAGTCCACCAGAGGTTGCTGGTGAGCAACATGCAGCTGTCCAGTCAAAAGGGTGGACGTTTGGTCTACTGGATGGGAACTCAGGAGATCTGGATTCTATTCCCCACTCTGCCACTGCCCTGATGGGTGACGGCAAATCACTTAACCGCTTTCTGCCTTTGCTTCCCCTCCCACCCTTTGTCTGCCTTAGCTGTTAGACTGTAAGGTCTTTGGGGCATGGACGACCCAAGAGTACCTAGTCTCGACGGTACCTAGCACATTGTGGCCCTGATCTAATCTGGGGCCTCTGGCTCAACTGCACTACAACTGGGGCTGAGCGTCTTGCCCCCATAACGCCAGCTGCAGCCAGGCCAGGATGAGAGATGGGGAGTTAGGGATTAAAGCCAGCTCTTTCACTTGGCAGTGCAGAGCAGCTACTGTCTGCAAGAACTCAAGTGTCTTCGCTATTCGGGTTTATTTTTTTCTGAGCAATCTTTTGTTTTTAACCTCAAGGAACCATTTACGGGGCTAAATTAATGGGAGATCTAATCTCCTTGCTGGATTTCCATTAGCCAGGAACTGAAATACTCTAACCTCTCCAGCCCCTGTGTTGTTTCATCGCCCTGCAGCATTCAAAAACCCTGTGAAAAGCAAACACAAATACAACTGGAGGAAGCTGCACATACCCCTCACTGTCACTAGGTGGGGAAAGCAGGTCAGCAGACTAACACAAAACTGTCTTTTTTTGCTACCTGCTGCCCTCCTGAAGAGTGTTATAAAACCTCTCACTCTTCTGGTGTTCAGCAGTGCATATTTAATAGAATATTAGGGTTGGAAGGGACCTCAGGAGGTCATCTAGTCCAACCCCATCCTCAAAGCAGGACCAATCCCCAGATCCCTCAAGGATTGAACTCCCAACCCTGGGTTTAGCAGGCCAATGCTCAAACCACTGAGCTATCCCTCCCCATGCAGAGGGCAGTGTTATTTAAGCAGCTTCCCTCTGTTCCTCTCAGAGGTCCCTATTGGTGTCACCTTCAGGAGCTGCCCAGCTCTGACAGGAACATGCTTCGCTCCACAGAAATGTGTTGCAAGTTGTTGGGCATCGGCAGCACAGGAAAAAGGAAGGAAAGTGCTTCAAACAAATCCTTTCCCCTTTCCTGGGTGTCCCTTTCCAATGGGATGCCATAGAGCTGGGTGGTAAAGACGAGGAAGGCTGAGTTTCTTCTTAGAGTGCAGCTAGCATGAGATTGGGCTGGAGCGAGATCTTTCCTGTCATCTTTTCACAAGAGCTGGTGTGTGAGCCCCAGCGTTCTGGCCAAATTTCAGTTTCGGACATAAGGCTTCAGTAGCCGGAACCTCAACTGGTGTAAATCAGTGTAGCTCCATTGAAGTTAATAAAACGACCTAGATGTACACCAGCTGAGGATCTGGCCCGCTGACCTTATTCTCCCCTTTGTTTTAGGCAAAGTGTATGTATATTCTACCAAAATTTCCTCTGCCGTTGCAGTTGGATACTGTATTCTTCTTTATTCTCGGGTACACTACTGCGTGCTGTTGCTTTGGACCGTTCAATAGTTGCTGAATTTCACCCCCAAAGTGGCTTCTTTTCGGTGATAGGGAAATGTATTCTTTTATATGTCTGCGTGTGCACAATGTATATCTGTACAGCTATCTATTTTCCATACAAAAAAAGCACATTCAAAGAGTTTAAAATTACAAAATCAAGCATTCCAAAGTTTGTAAATGCTAGAATTAGGAGCAATCAGAAAAAAACATGTGCTCCTGTAGTTAAAGATGCTCTCAGAATGCACATGTCCAAGGGGGCAGAATTAAAGTTGCTAAGGCAACCCAAATTCTGGCATTTCCTAACTTTTAAAACTTTTGAGTGCTTGACTTTGCAAAGTTTTAGAACATTTTAATGTAGTTTTTGTATATGTGTGTGTGTGTATATGTATTACTTAGTCCATCCCATGCTTTTCTGCACATTGGGCTACCTACATTTGCCATCCTTGCCTGACAACTGCCCTTCTCTCCAAATCTTCCCATTTCATGTAGAGGTGCTTGATGTTGTTCAGAACTGTTTGATTCCATGCCATTCGCAGTCTTCCTCTCTTTCTTCTTGCTTTTTCTGGCTTCCATTCAAGGGCGGTATTTGGTAAGTGTTCTTTTTCCATTCTCAGCACATGTCCCAGCCACTGATGTCTACTTTTGTAGATTACTGGTGAGAGGTATGTGTGTATGTATATGCACATATAATATGTATATGTGTATAGTATATATATGCATATATGTATAGAATATGTGTAGATAAATATACAGACACAGTCCCAATCCATGCAGTCTCTTAAATAAATATACAAGTTTAAAACAAAACTTTGCATGTTCCAGAAGCAACCTTAACTCTGCCCGGTATCACTGCCCAGTTTCAACGTATAGATCAGAGATTTTCTTACATTTTCCCATCCTCCATCGCTGTTGTCACAAAACACTGCTCATCTATCACAGACCCTTGCTGGTTCACCCATTGGTATCCAAAGACACCAACATCTTGCCTCTTATCCTTTGTATACAGAACAGAGACTTGACTCTGCCCAATCCCAACAACCGTTTATGATCAAACTATAGCATGGCGCACCTTGGGGGACAGTCTTTGAGGATAAGAGGGTTTAGGGCTTGGCTTCTTTGAATGCTACAGCCAGCATTTTCAAATGTGCACTACCTAAAATTAGGCATCTAACCCCATACTTAGGTATTTAAGGAGTCCGATTTTCAGAGGCACTGACCTGTCTATGTCTTTCTCCCTGGCCATGCCCCCTTTCCTGGCAGCCATGAAGCGGGGTGGCAAAGGAGCCACCATAACAGTTCCCCACTACAGCAGGTTCTGCCGATGCAGGAGAGATTGTCTAGAGGCTGGGTCTGCTGGGTTTCGAGCCATTTTGCATCAGTGGAATGCTGCTTAGGCCCAGGCCTCTCATGTCTTCAGTGGATTTACTCCTGATTTACCACTGGTACATATGAGAGGAGAATCCAGCTCACTCCTTGCAGTTTGTTTGCCTTCAAACAGCTCCTAAATATCAGCTGCCTTTAGGTCTCTGATTTTAGGAATTTCAGAGTTGTGACCAAACTATCACATTCTACGTGACACGTTTGCAGTTTTTAAGGATCTCCGAAGCTTTCCTGCTTGACTTGAGATTGAGCTCAGTTATCTCAGTGACTGAAGCTGACAGCTTCTAGAACTGACAGGAAATTAACCAGGCTTATCCCCTGCAGGTAAAATTTGCTAATACAGCCTGCAGAGCAAACGGAAAGCAAACACAGCACTTGGTGACTGCAGAACAGCATCTGTAAGGGACAGTTTGAAATAAGCCCATCATTGGAAAGGTTACAGATAATTACACTGGCTTGCCTGGAAGAGGCAAAGCCAGGGCTCCTGCCTCTTTGACATATTTTCTTATAGATTCAAAATCCTGTGTTTGTTTTTTAGCTAAACCTTGCTCCTTTGCTGCTCTACTCCTACCCATCACTTTCTCCTATGTAGACGTTTGCCACCTGAGCTTTCAAACAGTCTTCTGAATCCCAACCTTTAGGGACAGCCTCACGGCTTCAATAACTTAGGGCGTCCCTGATGTTATTTAGACACGTAAACAGTGTTTTCATTCACCTGCAGAGCGGGAGCTGCCCATTGGTGTCTAGGGTGACCAGACAGCAAGTGTGAAAAATCGGGACGGGGGGTGGGGGGTAATAGGAGTCTATATAAGAAAAAGACCCAAAAATCGGGACTGTCCCTATAAAATCGGGACATCTGGTCACCCTATTGGTGTCCCTTTGAGAATTACATATGTATTACATGTATATTACACCCACTTTTGGCTGAGCAGAAGAAGCAACATGTACACGCTTGTGCTTGTTTGAAACTCGCCCTCCTAGTTAGCGCTGGGCACAGCCGCCAGCACATCTGAAGTGCTTGCTCATTTCCTGGTTGTTACACATGCCCTTGGAAGCCTGTTACACATGTGTCATTTTGGAAGCCTGGCCCAGATGAATCACAAGAGGTGTGCTTTCAGCCACGAGGGCATTGTAAGTCACTGTCCTCTGAACATTGCTGCTCTGGCCTTTTTTAAAAATTAGATTTGCCTTTCTTTATTGCGTTGGCTGTTTCACTAGGAGGCACTCTTCTCTCTGAACCAGCGCCTGGCTGAGGCAGGAGCCGGCAAGGCACTGCTAGATGTGTACGTAGGTACTTAATTGGGCATGACTTTGTGCTCTCTATCTTACCTTTACATTTCTACGGCCAGGGCCGGCTCCAGGATTTTTGGCCGCCCCAAGCAGCCAAAACAAAAAAACAAAAAAAGCCGCGATCGCGATCTGTGGCGGCAATTCGGCGGGAGGTCCTTCGCTCCCAGGCGGAGTGAGGGACCGTCCGCCAAATTGCTTCCGAATACCTGGATGTGCCGCCCCTCTCCGGAGCGGCCGCCCCAAGCACCTGCTTGAGAAGCTGGTGCCTGGAGCCGGCCCTGTCTACGGCATCGGCCTGCTTGCAGGGGCAGCTGCCATTTTGTGAGCAGAGCTGAATGCAGCATGTTTCAGAGGAAACACACACTGTGCGCTGGCTCACAGAGAATTCCCTAAATTTTTGTTTCCCTGCTTCCCTTCATCTGAAGGAAGTGGCATCCAGACTGATGGTAAATGGCTGCTCTGCATATGGAAGAGCACAATCTTTGAATGAGCGGTAACCCTGAGCTTCTGATTAATGACATCTTTTAATAGGTTAGGCTAGAGGGAGCATGGTCTAGCGGATATGCTGTTGGACTGGCTTCTGTTCTTCGTTCTGATACTGACCTGCTGAGTACCCAGACCCCCTCTTCTCTGTACTTCTGTGTCCCTTGCCACCCTTTGACTTCTCTATTTAAGCTGTAAGCTCTTTGGCTGTCTTTCCCTATGGGTGTCTTCACTGCAGAGCTCAGCCGGGGATGGACGCCTAGGTTAGCCAAGCCCAGGTGTGAGATCGCATCCCCAGTGCTAAGGGAACACTCAGGTCAGACCTGTGTAGCTGCATCCACGCTGGGACAGTGGTAAACCTGGGTGAGGTGTTGGGATTTCTGGGGGCATATCCCTTGGTTCTTAGTGCTGCATGAAGTAGAAAGGCAGGAAAACATGGCCCCTGGGGTACTGTGGGAAGGTACTGGAGGAATATCAGGACCTGGGTTCTGTAACCCAGTTAACATCCTGTATCCATGCTGCAAAGTAGGTGGGTTAGACTAGAGCTCCCTTAAAGCGAAATGTGGGCTCTAACCTGAGTAAGCCCAGGTTCCAAACTCATATGAACCCAGCTAAAAGGCATTTGTGTGCAGATGGTAGGGGGGCATAGGGCTAAAAGCCAGGTAAGAGCTTGAGCTAACTCTGCAGTGAAGACACACCTATGTGTTTGTACGGTGCCTAGTGCCATGTAGCTCAGATCTTGGTTGGGGCCTCTAGCTCCCACTGTAATACAAATAGTAATAAATAGGGTTGGGAGTTTGACCCTGGCCTTGGTAATCAGATTCATAGTTTGTGAGGCCAGAAGGGACCATTCTGATCATCTAGCCTGACCTCCTAGCACAGGCCAGAGAATCTCACTCAGTAACCTCTGCATCGAGCATGTTCTGTCCCACCTAAATCCCCCTGCAATTGCCAGAGAGGTTGTCCTTCAATTTCTCTGCCAAAAAAAAGGTTGTATAATGTGCTGATGCAAGATAGCTGCCTCCGGAGAGATCTGCATTTCCTTGGTGAGCGAATGGCCCTGCATACAGCCTGTAAAGTGCTTTGGGATTCTTCCCAAGGAAAAGCGCTATAAAACTGTGAATTATTGTTGTTTGTCTCCTCGTGTCCCTGCTTTATTTCAGCTTTATTATCTTTCTCGTCTCTGCAGCCGGCTCCGGATGGGGACTCTATCCAGAGGCAGTCGAGTTGCGGTGGAAAGGCTGTCTTGAGCTTAGTGGTCTAGTTTAAAACAAAGCTGAGGGTGTCTGGGATTTGAAGACGCAGGTAAAAAGAAAATGTTTGCACTAAATGTTCCAGAGTGATCTCGGATTTCTTTGTAAAGTATAAAGAGTTTGTGGGGGGATATTTAGCTACAGAAGGTAGCTTGTTCCCAACTCTTGCAATATCTGGTGTTTGTCTTAAAGCCACAGCTCCTGGAGTCCTGTGATTACATGAGACTCTCAGCTTTCATTTAAAACCTGCCCCAGATTTCTAGTCTTCATGGCTGCAGAGAAGTTGAAAACATAACCCGTTGTGGCTCTCATTTTTAAAAATCTCATGGTTTCTAAGCCAATCTCGGGATTGTTTCCAGGGCAGCCTGGCTCATGATTGTGGAATGTCTGGGGTTGAAAGTCAGTGGGGGGTACGTGTCCAGATGCCCTTTTGTGCCTTTCAAAACCTCTCTCTTAATGCACGTGAAAATGTGGGCACCTAGTACTGCATATGCAAGTATTCCAGGCTTTGTGTAAAACTCCCCTCAAGCCCCTGCCACTTTGCTTCACTCTTGACACGTAACATGCCCTGCTACTCCAGGCCAGCGTCAACAGATGGCCCTCCACCCTGACCTGCACAATTGCTGCTCCAGTCTTGGGGCCCCACACTGCTCTGCTAATACACTTTAGTCCTGGCCTGCTCTTCCAACCCAGGGACTCCATCAAACTGTGCCGAAGCACTTCAGTCCTGACTTCCTGACTTCCAGGCCCCTGTGCTCTTCCCATCTTAGGCACTCCTCCCCCTGGCTCTGCCAGTGTATGTCTGTTCTGAAATGCAGGCCCCTGGACTATTCCAGTCCTGGATCCCGCCCACAGCTCTGCCAGTGCATGTCAATCCACTGGCCACCTGCCCAGCTCCGCCAAAGCATCTCGCTCCTCATTTCCAGAATCTCTGTAGCTCGGATCCTGGGCTCCCACTCTGCCAACTGCGCTAATGTCTAGCAGCTTTCCAGCGTGGGGAAGTGTCTAGGATGAGACCATTACGCTGAGTCCCAACCCTAGCTGGGCTCTGGGATTTGGATCACTGTTTTTTTCCCATTACACTTTCCTCGTTGGGGTTCTTTGTCACATGTTCAAAGACCCAGTGTAACTGGGATGGAGATGCTGAGCTGGGGGGACATGAAGTTCCCAGTCACAGCTATTCTTAGCTAGCTCCTAGTTTAGCTTGCTGCTACAATCACCTCCTTTGAATGATTAGCCCAATATGATCCGCCACTCCTGGCCGAATGCCTGGTTTGCCATTCATAAATAAGATCATCTGTGCTTTGGGGCAGGGACTGTCTTGTCTTAAGTTCTCTGTACAGCATCCAGCCCCATGGCACTCTTATTCTGCGTGGGGTCTCAGGCACTGCTGCAGCACAAAGAAGTAAGAAGTGTCTGCGGTGCAGGCGCTAAGGTGGTTGAGAGAATGCAACTAACGTGGTCCAGCAATAGGCACAAATCAACCCCTCTGATCTGAATTTTGGGGTGTTCAAAAGCCCTGAGCCCACAGCTAATCCAGTCGCGGTGTCGCTCTCATCAGCTGATGAT
Organism: Trachemys scripta elegans; assembly: GCF_013100865.1. Lineage (NCBI taxonomy): Eukaryota > Metazoa > Chordata > Testudines > Emydidae > Trachemys > Trachemys scripta. Next base: position 48,367,311 of record NC_048307.1, read on the forward strand.
TTACACCTGGGGGAAGAAGTGGGAGTTTCTGCCTGTTGCACATGATGGGTGAAGCTGCTTTCCTGTCTAAGGTACTTATCTGGTCCCATCGCTGTAGTAGCTGAGCTCCTCCTCCCAGGCGTTAATGTCTTTATCCTGAGGACACTCCTGTGAGGCAAGTGCTGTTACCCTTGCTACAGAAGGGAACCTGAGGCACAGAGAGTCTAAGGGACCTGCCCGAGGACACAGAGGAAAGTCCATGGCAGAGCAGAGAACTGAACCCAGGTTTCTGGTAGCACCCTTACCCCCGGACCATCCTTCCTCACTTCCCTGTCTCTATTTCTTCTGTTTCCTGGGATCCCCAAGCCCATTTCCAGTCCCGTGCCCCCTTTTGGGTGCTCCAGCCCTGCTGCCCCTTCTCCCCCTTCAGAACCAGTCCGATGCACACCAGCTCCCCGGGGAACAGCTTGTCCCTGAACTGAACGCAGCCACATCGCTCTTCCTTTCCGAGCAGATAATAGCCACAGTGTTCCTGTCCTGATGGGCTGTGCTGTGGGGCTCAGCGGTCACAGTGACCGTCTCTGGTTGGGGTGCTCAGCCCCGGAGCTGAAAGTCCCAGCTCTAAAGGTCCCTCAGGAAATGACTTTCCCCTGCCTTGCCAGAAGCAGAGACCATGCGAGAGAAAGGCATGCATTGAGAGGCCACAGTCACAGTTTCCCAACTCTTGGCCAGCAGTCAGTAGATTATAGGCTGCTGCTCTGTGTTTCTTTTTTTGTGACCAGCCTCTCCATGATCTCCCACCCTGTGTGATTACTGCCCCGGAGCAGATGCAAACAAGCGGAGGCTGAGTGCTCCATCCAGGGCTTCCCCAGGCTCCCGCAGGAAGCAGGCTGCCAGTATGCACCCAGCAGAAGCGCTGCCAATGGGCCAGGTCAGCGATGGATGAGTCTGGAAAGCGCTGGGTGTCACTCCCCACCCTGGTTCCTCTTTCGTTACTTCAAAACACGCTATTCTGGGCATAGCCAGTGTTTGGAGAGGTATTTATGCAGCTGAGGGGCTCCCTGCCCTTGCTGTCCCAAGCAGTGATGCTGTCCTAGTGGCTAAACCAAGCTGCTTTGTACAGGGGCCGGCTGGCTTCTCCACTTGGGTCCTCCTTTGTCTTGTGTATGGCAGCTCCCTCTACCTCTGGCACTGAGGCATCAGCCTCGCCTATAATAGGGCAAGAAAACAGGATGGGTTCTTTCCCTCCCCCGCCCGCAAGATGAGTCACCCCTCAAGATGCTTAAGGAATCAGAGACTTCAAGTAATTCCCTAACTTGGAGCTGGCTAGCAAAGAATGCCCTGCCCTGGGGATGCTTCAGCAGGGTGGAACGTTATCCGATCCTTGGCATGAGCCAGCACGGGACAGCCCAGGCTTGGGGCCTTTATTGAGGGGGGAGATTTAGCCAGACCCAATCGTCAGCAGCCAGGAAGGCCCTGCTCTGGGAGAGGGGAGCCTTAGTGCTATCCTGGCTTAGCTCCTTGTCTGCTGAATTAAACCGAGCGTCTTACGAAGGCAGCACCCTCCATCAGTTAGCGTATCAGGTGACTGCTTTGTGATAGGGTGTACCCCCCCCCTCACTGACACTGAAAGGGCTAAGGGGAGCTGGAAAGCTCAGGTAGAGCATCTGGTGGCAACTACAGGGCATGGTCAGCGGAATTAAGGATAAGAGCCAGCTGGGGTGGGCTGGGGGAAGGGCTTCAGGGCAGAAGGAGGCAGGAAGCCCAGGGGAATGGCCTGGGGGACCTCCCCGAGTAGAGAACTCCGGCAAGAGGCCGGGAGAAGCCACCGGGGTGGAGCAGGCTGCGGCAGGGGACAGGATCTGTCCCTCCAGGGAGAGAGCCGCGGAACAGAGCCCAGGGGAATCTGAAGAGGGAGGATAGGTCCTGCCTGTGGTGGGCAGCAGTGGTTTAAGTTTGTATCTTCATTTGGGATTTTGTGTGTGTGTGTGGGGAGGGGGGGAATCTTGGGGAAGGGTGAATCTAGAGAGGCTGCGGAGCCTGGGGAGAATACACACCGGTGCACATTGGGCCCAGGAAGGGCTGTGGGAAAGGGCTGCTAATGGGCTGAAGGAGGAAGAAGCCCAGGGAGGAAGCTGCAGGAGGTGTGAATAGACAGACCTTGCCTGCTCACTGCAGGGTCCCTGGGCTGGCACCCAGAGGAGAGGGATGGGCCAGGCCCACCTAGAAAAGTGCAATGACCCTGGAGACCAGGGTCAGGCCAGGGAGTCTGGATTTGGATCAAAGACTCTGCGTGAAGTCATTGGACTCTCATTTGTTGGGCTCTCGGTTACCCTGGATGGGGGGTCTATAATGGATCTGGCCAGAGGCTGTGCCATGAGAAGGCTGGCATGGCTGTTGGCAGGGGTGCTAGATGAGGAGAGCCTGCTGTGCCATGCCCTGCCATGAGGAGGCTTGCCAGCGACAAGGCTACTCTTGTGCACATCTGTCAGGCATTTTTGTGCACGTTGACCTGACATGTTGCCAGTGACCTCTCCCGCGCTCAGTCACGAGCAGCCTTATTGGGGACTCATCTGAACAGAGACCGTCACAGCGTCTGGCCCCACTGGCAAGCTGAGATCGATGCATCCGAGCCCCGCTCCCTGAGCTGGACCCCACAGTGAGGACTCTTTGCTGTGCTCTGGAGAGGGGCCTGCAGCGGAGAAGAATAGCTTCACTGAGAAGCGCCTGCCAGAAATCACAGAGCACCGAGCAGACAGCCCCTTCCTGTGTGCATGACTGGAGAGTGAGGGTGGAAGGATGCGGGGGTGGGAGGTCAAGGGGAGAAGGGGGCAGGCAGGGCTGCCTGGGATTAGATGGAGATGGAAGAAGTCAGCCTGGAACATCAGGGAGGCTATAATTGTTTACAGCTGGCTCTGCAGCCTCTGTCCAAGGGGAAGTCCCAGAAAGCTCTTTATTAATGGTGACGACTCATCCATCTCTGATTCCCTCTCATCAAAGCCTCATCTCACTCCCCTTTCCTGGTCTCTTTGGTGCCCGAGGCTCATGCTCACTCTTTCTCCCGCACAGCTTTTCTTTCTCCCCTGATCTCTTTACCCATCCACTTTACTCTCCTTTCTCTCTCACGCACATTTGCTAACAGCAAGGACATTTTTCAACATCCCGGAAGGTTCACAACCTGGCCCACATCGGAACCAGCGATCAGTGGGCTCAAAGGCACCAAGGTCATGGCTCAAGCTGAAAGAGACTCTCCTTTTGCTGGAGCTCTCTGGGCCTCCAGTGACTCAAGGGTGTCCTGTTACGCCATGCAGACCCTGGGATGAATGAACAGGGAGGTGGAAGTCAGTGCCCTCTCCTGGGGAGGGTGATCCTTCCAAGTGTTGGTTCTAGTTGGGAGCTGAGGAAGGGACTCCACACTGAAAGGACATGGGGACTGAATTTCCTTCCGGTCTATAGCTGAAGCAGATTGTTGTACCAATTCTTAGGTAGTTAGAAAGAGACAACTCAGTCACTAATCTGCAGGATGGAGAACAGATGTGCAGCCTTCTACTGTGATCATGGCCCCGCCGAGCACTAGGAGTAAGGCTTACAGTATCTGCAATCCTTCAGCCATCAGAAAGCAGGTGTGACAGGTAACACTAGAGCAGATCTGATCTCATTCCTCAGAAGACTATCTGGAACATCACAGGATGTGTGTGGAAGGATGTCTCCTGAGGTCATGCAGACATCTGTCTCCTCTCAAGTGCTTAAGAGGGGGAGAAGCACCAGGTCTGGCCTGTGGAATGGTCTGTGATGTTCAGTGTGACTCTCCGGAGCTGGAGCACTAAATCCCCCATCTAACACTTGGCAATGGTCCTTGACGGTCAGCGATGGACTCTGTGGAAGGATACTGACTGCTCACTGAACTGGTGAGGTTTCTCTAGAGAAGGGGACCATTGAGTCCCAGGCATAGGAATCCTTCATCAGGCTAGTGCCGTGTTCTAGGGAGTGTGGCACCAACTCCCCCTGACTCGTTCCTTGTGCATTCAGTGTCTGACGGCCCCAACCCTGGGGGCTGAGGGATTGGCAGATTAAAGAGAGATCCATCCTCACACTCACCATGTAGCTGCCAATGGGGGCTTAGTCCACCCTGAATCACTTACAGCTGGTGGGCATGACCTACGTGAATCCAAACCACTGGGCTTTCAGCCCAAATGGCATTCATACCACATGGCTGGGAAGAGGAAGGCAACTCCAGGTAGTGTTAGAATGGGCCAAGTTTGTTGCTGCTACAGGGCCGCCCAGAGGGGGGACAATTGGGGCAATTTGCCCCGGGCCCCGCGAGCTCTGGCCCGGCGGCTGTCCAGGTCTTCAGCGGCATTTTGGCGGCGGGGGTCCCTTCAGTGCCGCCAAAATGCCGCTGAAGACCCGGACTGCCACTGGGTGAGTACAAGCGCTGTAGCTCCCCCGCTTCGCCCTAGGCTCCCTGAATCCTCTGGGCGGCCCTGTGCTGCTGTAAGCAGATGCAGCCCCCTTATCTACTATAGAGTTGTGCTTTTTTCCTCCAGGGCTGCACGTAACCCAGTGAGTAAGTTTAGATGTTCATCATTGTATAACAGTGCATATACTGTGTGTGTCAGAAAGTGTGTCTGTTTGGAAATGTGTGTGTATGTGTGTTTGGATGTGTATATGAGAAGGTAAGTGTGTAGGAGAATGACACTGGGTGTGAATGTGTGTTGTGGGGCATATTACTTCATTCACAGCTCCAAAATCACCTATCTGATATTCTAGGGCCAGGACACACATACTCACATTCAAAAAACCCATCAAGTTGTTTTCAGAGACCATGGGACAGAAGGCAGGGGAAGGGGTTTGCATGGACACACAAGAGACGTTTGGCTGGGTGTTTCAATGTGTGCGTGGTATTTATATGGACAGTCAAGCTGTGTGTGTGCTGTTCAGATGGGCAGGTGTATACATGGGGGTTAGCTTGAATGGAGCTATGACTATGAATGTCTATAAGTATGTTAGCACCTGGCTCATGGGTTCCCCACAGGGGGGCTGTGGAAATGTTTCAGGAGGTTACAACCACCTTCCCCTTTTTTACGGTTGGATGGCAGGGGATTCCCAGTAGTATGGGAGCAGGGTCCCAAAACTTTGTTCTGTTATAGCCAGAGGTGACGGTATGGGACAACTTGAGGATTGCTGTGTTTGAGCGAGGTGAATTCTGCAGAATAGCTGCCATTCACATTGGCTTGCATTTGAAGTGAAGTCACTTCGACCGGGCCCACACCTATTTTTTATGCGCTCTTTGCAGCTCTTCTAGCAAATGCATTTATTGGCAGAAGTGTTGTGCCGAAACAGTGAGTGGCAAGCAAGTATCACAGCATATTCAGAACAGGTAATTTAGTGTTCACACCTGATTCAAAGATTCATCCAATCAGGGCCATGTGTCCAGTCGAACCAACTTGAATTCAAAGTATCCAGCGCTCCCAATACGGAAGCAAAAGAATAATGCACTGAATAATTTCAGATAGTGATTATATCTGAGCAAATCACAGACAAAAGAGACAGAATTCAGAATCGATGATTTGTTATGGATCAGTTTGCCCAGCTCTGATATGGATATATGCTTCAGTGGTTTGGGGCGTGACCATACAGAAGGGCAAGGAATATGCAGGTAGCCTAAGACTAAGAACTGTTTGGGTAAGTGACATGCTAGGCCTTTCTAAGGCTCATGCTAAAGCTGGAAGGGCCAGAAGTTGTCGGCCTCCATAGCTGGGCCCTAGCCTCAAACCTTGAATGCTGTTGCGTGCCCTGCATGCTGGGTGTCCTGAGTCAGGAGTACCAGAGCATGGAATGTTAATGTCCAGAGGCACTAAGAGGCTGTGACCGATCATGTTCCCATCAGAAGGTAGCAGGGGACCTCACAAAGTGCCCAAGGTGTGGCAGGGGAGAGGGCTTGCAGCATGACAGGGTTGAAAAGGTTCTTTGGAGGAGGATCCCAATATATCCATCCTTATACACTGAGTTTGGTGTCCAGCCCATCAGCAACCTCGTTCTTCCTTTACAACAGAAGGGAGCAGGGAAATGATTGCCTCTTTTAATTATGGTTGATGTGACAGCTTGGTATTTTCTTTCCCACTAGGGGGCACATTGCTACCATCAGACAATGGGACTTCTGCCGCCAGGAGGAGGCCTCCTTGGATGGGATGAAAAACTCCAGAGTGGGCAGGAAGGTTTTGCCTCTCCCTTGTTTTGAGTCAGATCTGCTGTGATCTTTACCCACTGCTGTGAATTTCCTCCAAGCGCAGCTTTGCACGTCATTTGACCCATGTGCACCAAGATGTTGGCAGCCTCCCCTGTCAGCCTCCCTTGCTCATTGTGGGCAGGGGAAGATGCCGGTGTGAAATCTGAATGGCTGGGCAGGTGTTTCTCAAGAAAGCCAAGCGTTTGCAATTTAGGGGTATGTTGTCTTCAGGGAATCCCTCCGGTCCAGGGAGGGAATGGGAAAGGAGGCAGGTCCCAACAGAAAGTTTCTATGCACAAACTCTTTGGACACTGCCTAGCAGAGAGACACATAATCTCTGGCCAAGATTTTCAAAAGTGGCCAGAGATTTTGGGTGTCTCACTGTGTGTGTGGCCCAACATAAGACACTTTAAAGCAGCCTAATTGTCAGAAAGTGCTGAGCACCCACCACTCTGCAAACCACTCTCTCTATTTTAGGGTTTTATGCCGCTGCCCATCACCCTAGCATCTGGGCGCTGTCCACAAACAATCAGTAGCAAAGTGTCTGATGGACTGCATAGATTCTCTGGCTCCTTCTTCCTTTCTGGGGTTAAAGCTCTGCTTGGGGTAGGGATCTTGGTTTTTTTGTTTTGTTTTGTTTTTTTTTGTTAAGTATTATTTTCTTGTTTTTTAAGGTTGATTTGTTTCAGGGTTGGTTTGTTGGGGGGTTTTTGGTAAAGGAGTGTCAGTGCTGTGAGTGCCTTTCTTATGGTGGAAAGGCCCTGGAAAATCAGGCCTCTTTTAGGCATCTGAAGTTGGGCACCCCAAACCACTCATCATCTTTTAATATCGTGGGCTATAGCTAAAATTCAGCTTGGCCTCCAGTCTGGCAAATGCCAATGCTATAATGGTTCCTAATTTGCTTTTGCTAGGAGAAGCCTGTTTGAGAGAGAATGTGCATGTGTGTACCGCACCTAGCACAAGGAGGCCCCGATCCTGGCTGGAGCCCGTTAGCACTACTGCAGTACAAGTAATAAAGAATGAGAACGTTATGGGAAATCATAGGGGCACGTATGCATTTGTCTGTGGGGAAGGTGGCATGGATGCATGGGGATGAGGGTGTGCACGTGTGTGAAAATGCATGTGCCATGTGAAAGTGGGTTTGAGCATGTGTATGTGAAAGAGGGGATTTGTACATGTTTTGGGGAGAGGTGTGCATGTATGTGCAGGAGTATGTGTGCAAACTTGCATGTGCGTGATAGAGAGAGAGCAGGTGTGCACGTGTTCCAGTAATTTAGGCCTGGAAGTCCTGAGTTCTAATCCCATCTCTGACACTGACTCCCTCTGTGGACCTGGGCAAGTCATTTATAGCTCTTCCATGCCTCGGTTTCCCCCTTTGTAAAATGGGGATAACTCTACTTAACTTGCCAACAGGGCTGTAGTGAGGCCTAACTCGTGAAAGCATGTAAAGCACTGAGAAGATGAGTAGTGCTAATGAAGTCTTACTCAGTGTGTCTTTGAGACAGGGATGTGTGTGTGTGTGTGTGTGAGAGAGAAAGTGAGAGAGGACAGGTGTGTGGGAGAGAGTGGGATGTATGTAGGGTGACCAGATGTCCCGATTTTATAGGGACAGTCCTGATTTTTGGGTCTTTTTCTTATATAGGCTCCTGTTACCCTCCCACCCCCGTCCCAATTTTTCACACTTGCTGTCTGGTCACCCTAGATGTATGCGTGTTTGTGCGTATGTGTGCAGGGAGGGAGAACAGCTCGTCAATTGTATACAGAACATTAGAGCTTGTTCCAAGAAAACCACACATGCGCGCCCTCCCTGAAAGGGGTTGTGTGTTCCCAGCCATTTCCTGGTCTCGCCTCACAGTTTTCTTAAGGTGGAAAAACATGCCAGGAGTTAAGGTTCCTTGTTGCTGGGAACAGCTCCTGGCTTGTCTGTGACGGTGTTTGTGGAACACGGCTGGGAGCAACGCTGCTCATTATTTCCTGCCAGGGAAGGAGAAACTGGAGCTGCCTTTCAGAGGAGGGGAGGTGGCTGGGGACAAGAAGCCCCGTGTTCACCTGAAGTAGCCGTTGGGGTGGGAGACGGGGGACCCACCCAGTTCCCTCTTGATCTCAAGGTGACATTAATCCTTTCCAGACGGCCACAGGGAAGCCAAACCCTTGGGAGTCTGAGTGCCCAGCTCTGTGGGGCTCCCTGGGGAGAGATTTACCCTCTAGGGATCTTAAGGTCTGGTCTTTCGTCCTGGCCACCAAGCACATCATGACTGCACCCAGGGCTGCTCTACAGCTGGGCTCTCCTAAGGCAGGCATGGAATGGAGGCTTGGAGCCTTCAGTGAGCAGCAGGTTATCTGAGCCTGCCCCAGCCCAAACTCCTCTGAGTGCAGCCCTGCAGGGAGCCCCTGGAGGATTTCCCTGTCCCAGAGCTTCTGGGGGCTGGGTCTATCTGGAGGCAGCAGTGCCATGAGGGCACCGCATGTGTTGCATACACAAAGCCCCAGCCATGAGGATGCCTTTGGTGTCTATAATCCCACCTGCCCCATACACCTGCAGCACCAGAGCCATTGTATTACGTGGCTCCCCCAAAGGTTTCCACCCTGCTTTCAACACAGCCCTCATCCTCCTTCCAAGAAGAGCTGATAGCTATGGGCCCAATCCTGCAAGGTGCTGAGCTCCTCCTGCCATTTCAAAGGGAAGGAGGGCCTCTTGGCAACACCTCACAGGATTGGACCCTACACAAGGCTTCCTCAGGAATGGGAGTCTCTGCTAACTCCATCCCTCTTGTTCTTAGGGACACAAAGATTGCCAGGCTGGATCGGACCCCAGGTCTTTCTCTCCCGGTATCCTGTCTCCAGCAGGGGCTAGTACCAACTGCTGCAAAGGAAGGTACCAGAGCCCCTGTAGTGGGCCATGATGGCATGACTGGCCCCTAGAGGAAGCGTCTGTTAGCAAGTGGCCTGTGCCCTGAAGCAGGTGGGTCTTTATCCCTTACGAAACCATTGTTGATACCCCGTCCAATACCACACTGGAGGTTCTCGTTTTCCGCCCTCGTTGTCTGAGCCTGGCCGAGCTCTTGGCCTCCAGCATATCTTATGACAAGGAGTTCCGCAGGCTGCCTGGGCCTCGAGGGTAACCACATTTCCTCTGATGAGTTTGAAATGTGCTGCCTTTTGATGCTATTGAGCACCCCCCAATCCCTTATATTGGGAGGGGGTCCCATTTGCCTTCCCTGGACCAGCCATTACAACGTATAGCTCTATTCTCTCCCCTCTCATTCATCTCCCCTCAGAACTAAACAGCCCCAATCTTCGCAGTCTCTCCTCCTACAGAAATTTCCCAGGCTTTCAATCATTCCCCTTGCCAGTCTCTGCACCCCTTCCCCCTCTCTCTCTCCCTGTATTTTTTTCTCTCTCTCCCCCTGTTCCCCTCATTCACCCCTCTCCTTCACTCTCTCGCTGTCCTGTGCCTTAACACTCCTCTTCTCTTAGCTCTTGTACATTTTCTTACATCTCCGATTTCCATCCTTAATTCCAGGGGGGATGGGATGGCTCCCGCAAAAGCCTGGGACTCAGGGGATTGTCTCTTCCCCGGTTGGAGGTTCCTCCGCTGTTGACAAAGCAGAGTGTCATACAGGCCATAACTACACACACAAAAAATGGACCACATTGACTATGCTGGGTCAGTTAAAGTGGCACAATCTCCATCCTGTGGATTCAGTTTTGGGGCTATAAAGGTGCTCGTGCTGGTGTAGCTCACTCTTGTGAGTTCAGGGGAATGTGCTGTACCAGTTTAAGGCACCTTTATATCAGTATAGCTGCGTCCACACTCAGGGTTTTACTGATTTCAATCCATTGTATCAGGGCAGCCCATGAGTGTGCTGCTATTGCTGTGCTTTACTGGCTGCTCAGATCCCCCACAGGGGTTAGGGTGGGTCCCCATGCCCTACGTGTGGGGCACTCTCCCAAGCCCAGCTCTGCCCTGACAGCTCACCGGCTGGCCCATGAACAGGGGACACTGTGTATTCCTTGGTTCACAGCAGTACGGCCGGAGGCAGCGTCATTGGAAGAAGCATTCCAGGGCCTCGGAGTTTTTTATGACTTTATAAGGTGAAAAGCTCCCTCAGCCCTGAGCCAGCTCCTCTCTGGGCCAAAACCTTCTGTTTGGGATTTCTATGCAAACAATACACAGCTGCCTGGCTGAGGGACAGAGCCCTCCTGACTGCAGTGAGCAATGCTGATTTACACCAGCTGAGAATCCTGCCCTGGTTCCAGAGCTGGGACTGAATCAAAGCCCTGGATCCACAGAGAACTTTGGATCCTGGTTCGGTCTCAGCAGTTGGTGCCAATATCTCCCCCAGGAGCAGAACTAGAAACCATGATCGAAATCCCTGTAAGTTCATATCCCCGTGAGCGTGAGGGGATGATGGAAGGACTCTAGCTGTTATTCCAGGATAACAGTCCTCCCAGCACATGCTGCAGTCAGTTGCCCAGCTCCATGGGTAGCTCCCTGCTCACCGGCCCCTCTAACCCTGGCCTGTGCTCTTGTGATCAGTCCGATGAGAGATCTGCATGAAGATTAGGCCTAACAGTCTGAATTTTACCGGGCATGATTGGGAACACTGGGGACAGCAGCTTACAGTAGACAGCCACAGTGCCAGCCCTGTCTCTTCTCTCCAGGGCCCCCGGGGCTGAGGGTGTGCGCGAGGGATAGGGTGACCAGATGTCCCGATTTTATACAGTCCAGATATTTGGGGCTTTTTCTTATATAGGTGCCTATTACCCCCCGCCCTCGTCCCGATTTTTCACACTTGCTGTCTGGTCACCCTAGCGAGGGGGATGTGACAGGAAGGGCCCCCTCCTGCACCTTGGGGTCTGATTGGCTTTATTAGAAAGGCTTCATTGTATTGCACGTTCCCTTAATTGTATATAACAGTTTTATTTATGGCCGGGGAGGAAATTAGCAACTCGCAAAGCAGACTAAGGAAAACACAGCCTCCACCGAGCACACTTGAGGGTTGTCTGGGGCTTTCTTGCCATTCGAGGGTGTGTGTGTTTTCTATGCAGGAAAATAAATGTAGAGGGTTGGGGCTGGGGAGTTGGGGGGAGGGGAGAACCAAACGAAGTTTGAAGACTTTTGAAGAAGTTTACATGGGGGAGCTGACACTAATAATGAGACTTTGGCGGCTGTCTCTGGGTCCGTTTCCGTACCAGCCTGCAGTGCCAACCTCGCCTGGGCCTCAATGCAGGCTTTATGTCGCCTGTGTGGGATGGCTAGGGGGATTCGAAGACACGCCCTGGCCAGGTCTCTGCAGCGATGAAATCCATGGCCAAGACCAGCTGTGATGGTTCTCCAGTCACCTGTGTGGAGATCCAGAGGCACTGGACGGGGCTTGTTGCTTTCACGTCAGCGATGGGTTGAGAGTGGATGGAACGGATTGGTCAGCTGCGGCTTCCCTCCATGTCCACGACCCCCGAGCAAGGGCTTGGAGCACAGAGGGGAGCAGGGTGTCACTCCAGGAGCCTGTTAAACCTGTGATTTGCACTGGCTGCCTCTTGATTTTAGTATGTTAGCCTTGAACACAAAGCCCTAAATGGCCTGGGATCTACCTGGGTAGGAAACCTCCTCTCTCCCTATGAGACACGGTTACAGTGGTGAGCAGAGGCAACTGGGCTCTGGTCCCAGTGGTACAGAAGAGAAGGGGCTGCTGGCTGGGTATTCTCTACTAGGACCCTGTGCCTTTGCAGCACTCTTTGTCCACGGTGGCTAACCTGCAGGGCCCACTACAGGGCCCATCTTTTTTCACTGGCTGGCTGCAGGGAGCTGGAACAGGGTGATAAGGTTTCGTATCTCCTGTTTATACTAGTGCAGTTAAGAGGCTGTTCAGGGCACCTCTAGAGTTTGACTGGGGCTCTCTTGTGGAGTTGTTATAAATCTAAATAAATACACGCTGAAAGGAAAGAGCCTCCCTGGAAATGAAACACTCAAGCCCCTGCCCCAGGAAATAAATAGAATCATAGATTCCAAGAGCAGATAGCCTGCTGTGATCATCTAGTCTGACTTCCTGTATAACGCAGGCCAGAGACCTGCCCCCAAATAATGCCCAGAGCAGCTCTTTTTAGTCTTGATTTAAAAATTGCCAGGGATGGAGAACCCACCAGGACCCTTGGTAAGTTGTTCCAGTGGTTATTTACACTTACTGTTAAAAATCGACACCTTATGTCCTATCTGAATTTGGCTAGCTTCAACTTCCAGCCATTGGATTGTGTTCTACCGTTCTCTGCTAGATGGAAGAAACCATTATCAAAAATTTGCTGCTCATATAGATACTTATAATGTGCTCCCCTTGTCTGCAGAAAAACATGCTCGGGGGTGGGGGCAGGGCTCCAGATCTGGGGCTTTAGCCTGTTGATCCTTAATTTGGCCCCATATTAAGCCTTCAGCAAGGCAGCTGTATCCAAGGGTTAGAGCTGGTGGCTGGGAGGCAGGGATCCTGGGTGCTATGCCCAGCTAACTGTGCCACCATGAGTTGCTTCCCTGCTCTGTGCCTCAGTTTCTCTGTCTTTAACATGGAGCTAATGATCCTTACACCCACAGCCCTCAGGTGCTTTGAGGCCTTTGGATGAAAAGGGCTACAGAAGTGTCATTGTTATGACTGAACCTGTCCCTGGAGGCTGGGCTGGTGTGATTGCCCTTGGCAGGGGGCAAAGGGAATTTGCCAGGTAGGTTTGCCAAGTTAACCCTATTTCCAGGGCATTGGCCTAAGCTATTTCAGCCTGAAACTCAGCTCGCAAGGCTTCCACCCATTCATTCTTGTTTTTTAAACCACATGTGATTGAATTGGTTGCATGGTTTTAATCTCCCCAAGCTGGTCCCTTCCTCAGGATGAGTGGTGTGGGAAGGGGCTCTCTGTGAGGGCCAGCCAGCGGAGATCGCTTGAGAGGAACATGAGACATATCTCCCCTGGGGGCTGCCACCTCCACTATTCTCCTTGCCCAGGCTGGCCCCATGTGGCTCTGTTCAGCTGTTTCTAAGTCTTTGGTTGGCAAAGCAGAGGAGAGGTCTGGTGCTCTCAGATTGTTTGCTACTTTACTCTACTCTGGAAAACTGGTGTGTCAAGGACATTTGCAGTGTAACATGCAGGCTGGCTCAGGCCAGTTAGAAATGCATCTTTCTAATACAATTTTTGTCTGCCTGGCTGCCTGTCAAAACACATTTGGGACCAGATCCTCAGCAGGTGTAAATCAGCCATGACATCAGTGGGACTACCCTGCTTTACACCCATTGAGATCTGGCCCATTGTTCCTACTGAAACAACCCAGATCTGTCACACAAAACTCCTGAACTGTATGTGTCAGAGGTGGCTCTGGCTTTGCAGTTCAGTCAGCCGGGGCCATTCTGTGCTAGCCCTCTGGGTGCAGAGGCCCTCTGTATCAGGAGTACCCTTTGGAGAGGCCCCTCATGGAGTACCCTTTGGAGAGGCCCCATGCTTGCAATGTCATACAGTGTGAGTATTCTTTGTACAAGTTGCAGTAGAAGCACTAATGGTGGCTGTCCGGCTCTCTGTGTATATCAGTGGCTCTCAACCAGGGGTCCGGGGCCCCTGGGGGGCCACGAGCAGGTTTCAGGGGGTCTGTCAAGCAGGACCAGTGTTAGACTCACTGGGGCCCAGGGCAGAAAGCTGACACCCCCTCCCCCTCTCCCCCCATGCAGGGCTGAAGTCCAGGGCCCTGATCTCTGCCAACCAGGGCTGATGCAGAAGCCTGAGCAACTTAGCTTCGCAGAGTGCCCTGTGGCATGATGCCCCTGGCAACTGCCCTGTTTGGGTTGAAAGAACCCTGAGTAACAGCCCTGCTTGCTACCCCCTAACGATGGGCCTGGCTTTTACATGCAGAAAACACTTGGGGGGGGGGGGCGGGGGGGAGAAGAGGCGTCTAAGAAAGAAAAAGGTTGAGAATCCCTGGTCTATATTGCATTCATCACAGCAGCACTGAGCAAGTGGAGTTCTGTTTGCCCCTTCATTCATTTGCCTTCGGTTTGAGGGAAGTGGTTTTTATCACAGATGCCCTGACCTGGAAAGCAGAGCTCCCTAAAGCATGCCCTTACCTGAGCAAGTACAGCACCCATGCTCTCTGCAACACTCTGGATCCTGAAGTGTACACATGAGACTCTGTGCTAAATAACTCCAAGAAGCCCCTGAGTTATGGCGTACAATCTGCTAAGCTAGGAAACCCACGAAACAGCAGAGAAACGAAAGGGTAAACTGCTGCTGTTGGTATACAGCATTTTTTCACCTGGACTCTTGTTTTGCACTTTGCCTCTGTTTTTCTCTGTCCCACTAACTGTGCTTAACAAAAATCAGTGAGGATGTTTTGTGGGCAGCAAGGCCCAGATTCTCCAAGGTATTTAGGCACCGAACTCCCATGGCTTTAAGTGGAAATTCGGTGCCTAAATGCCTTTGGGGATCTGGACCCACTAATTTGCAAATCAGGGAGCCTGCACCCATCTGCATGCACAAGTGTAGACCCTTCATTGCCTATATAGGTGCACACCCGCTTTTGCAGGCAAAATCCAGCGTGCACACAAGGAACAGAGGATATCTGAAGGTGGGATGGAAAGTTGGCCTGTAATGCCTGGATTTATTGTGCATGCGCCATGTGGCGTATTGGTTTACAACTCTGATTAACAGGATGGATCGTAAGGAACTGTTGTGGTTACCGTGTCAATTCTCCACTAGCTACCCTTCACCAGACAAAATAAATTATATTAACACACCCAGCTGGATTCCGGGCAGATGAAAGGGCTGAATTGCATCAAGGGAGGCAGCATTGAGTTCCACTATGTCATTAACTCCCCCTAGTGCGCCTCACGTTACAGAGCGAGCACAGATTGTTCAGCACGTGTGACGCGCCCCAGGCTGAGCGGAGACCCTCCCCTCCCCCGCAATACACAGGCCTGAGTAGTGGGATTCCAACTCAGGATGCTAATGCTGCTGTAGCCTTGTTTCCCCTGTGCTGCTGCTACTGTCAGTCATCACATGGCTCCCTAGCACTCAGAGCGCTTTCCATCCATTGATCTCAAAGCGCTTTACAAAGGGGGTCCCTATCATTTTACCCTTTTTACTTGAGTTCGGGGCTCCAGCTTGAGACGCGTGTAACACCGACAGACCCCGGTCATTGGCGGGCGGGATGGATCCTGGGACCTCTGGAACTAAATGCACGAGTCTCTACTGCATGAGCTAAAAGCCATATGGCTCTTAGCTAAAGCTGTAGAGGAGACTCATTAATTGCTCTCTCTAAGTGGTCTTGGTGCCACTGGAGGGGACAGAATGCCACACCCAGGAGGTGTGTGGGTTACACTCGCTCAGTGGAGTTTATCTGATTTCAGAGGGCAGGTGCTCAGCCCTTTCTGAAAATCAGGTCCATTTAAGGCATCTTTCGTTAGATCATCCAAACCCGGAGGCCCCCCAAATCACTTTTGCAAATCTTATAGCATATATTTATTAAGCTGGTGCCCTCCCCCATTCCCCCTCTTTACTCCATTTGCTCTCTCTTTCCCTTCTCTCTGCTCCCTTTTCATCAGCGGTTCTCCCTAGCAGGAATGCGATCACTCCAATTTGAGAACCCACACGCTTGAAGATGGTTGAAAATGAGGCAAATCAAGTTTGCTTGTTACTAAATCTAATTGTAATGTGGCTCTGTGGCTGGACCAGCTGGCTTGGCCTCAGTATGAGAAAGGGACTTGTAGTGGCAAAAAGGATCGAGCCACTTTGTATTTGTTGCATAGTTGAACCCAGCTGGCTCTAATGTGTCTGTGGTTCTTCTCTCCTGTTCTTTGGCTCCCTGTCTCCCTCATAATTCCCAAGTAGAGTAAAGGAGACTCTGGATAGCTGCATTTTGTACAGCAGAACCCAGAAGACTTGGCTGGCTTGACCATGTGTGATGGTCCCTTGCTTATGCAGCGTGGTTTTATAATGATTCTAGAGGTTCTAATGCTGATGGCATTTCCTGCACTGTCTGGCTCTGCCAGATGCAAAACCGTTAGGGGAAAGTTAAGGAGGAAAGGCAAATGATCATTGCAAAACAGGCCACAGCTGGAGTGAGAACATATGATTGAGTCTACCTTAAAAATGTCACATTGTTTTTTAAAAAAAGAGGGAGCCAAACAGCAGGTGTAACCTGGCTTGACCCTCATCTGGGGGACTGAGGCTCAATGCGTTTGTCAGAAGGGACACAGTCTCTTCTGCTTGCTTATTTCTTTGCATGTGTGTTTGCCTGCATTTGGAAAGAGTGTGCTTGTGCAGCTGCCCATTGTGACTGGCTGCGTTGGCATCATTCAGCATATGTCCATTTCAGTTGCCATTGCAATGAAGTTAAACGAAAACAGCTTGTCCTTCTGGGGAAGGAGCCCTGGAAAAGAATCTGGCACCAGAAATCAAATTCTTTGCAATGAAATGTGAAAAGTTGCCCTTTGTGTATGCGAGTGGGTGTGAAGAGTCTCTGTGGGTGTAGGTGTGTGACAACGAATCTCTGTGTGGTGATGTGTGTGTCTCTGAAGTATTGGTGTGTGCATGTGAATCGTGTGTGCACAGGTTACAGTGTATGTGACTGTGATGTTTGTGTTACTGAGCACTTGGCAATGTGCATGTATGCATGCTTTCTGCATGATTTCATGTGTGTGGGCAATGCATGTGGTGATGTGTGTCCCTGTCCAGACATGTTATAATATATGTGACTGTGCTGTTTACATTTGACAGTAACCTAGCTCTGCATTTGACAACCCTGGGCAATATCCATGTTTGCATGTGGCTGTGTAAGGTATTCTGCATGAATGACACATGATTTCGTGGGGACAGGGGAGCAATGCATGTGGTGATATGCATGCATGTGAAAATGGGGAGGCGTGTCTGTGTGAGATGGGTATCCGTGCCCGTGTGTCACACTCGATGTGTGAGTCATGACTGTGTCTGATTGGACATGCTGATGTGTACTAGCATGTATTTTGCATGGCAAGTGCTTGTTTCTCCACCAGGAATTGGACTGTATGGCTCTTGGCTTTGGAACGTACCACTGACATTCCCGCCAAAGCCCGCATTGGAACAACACTGAAACAGCAGTGAAGAGCGAGGAAGAGATGAAGGGCTTCTAGTTAGATGTCACTACCAGACTCCAGGGGCCTGAGGGACACATCCTAAGTTGGAAGCAGCAGCTGGAGCTGCTGAGCTGAGAGCGAGAGGAGAGGAAAAGAGGGAGGTTTTGGGGAGCAGGGAGGTTAAAAGGGTCTTTGTGATGTCTGCTGCAGTGTGACTCAGCCTCACTCATTTGCTCCAGGCTGCCAAGAGAAGTTGGCCTGGAAAAATTGTTTTAGCCTTAGAGGACGTGATTCGCAGTGTGTTCCAAGTCGGTCTTTCTCTCTTTTGCTGGAAGGATTTCTGGACGCTACTCTGCATTCACTGTCCCTCATACCCACAGCTTTCCCTGGCCCCTCCCAACCTCCAGAAGGGGCTCAGCGTGGGGACCTGGTAGGGGAGCAGCAAGGGGTAGTGCCCCCTTTGTAAAATGAGGGAGGGTGCTTGATTACATTACACAGGGTAAATTCTGCACTGCCTCACCCTCCTGCAACTCTGCTGCAATCTGTAGAGTTGCATGGGGTAGAACTTGTCCCACTAAGCACATTTGACTACACACATGTGCTCTGCAGGGGTGCCTTTTTGTTGCCACGTTTCAGAGTGTGTGCCATGTGATGTATTGGTTTATGCTGATAGGCACTGGGTGTTAGTGTGTGCATGTATATAACTGCACACAAGGTCGCCAGCTCTTGGGATTTGATCTCAAGTCTTGCGATATTTGATATTTTTCTTATAACCCCAGCTCCTGGAGTCCTGTGATTACATGAGAATCTCTGCTTTCATTTAAAAAAGAGGATGCTTCTACCCCTTGTGCTTGCAGAGAAAAGGTTGAAAACCTGACTCAGATGCACCCTAAAGTATGTCTATACTGCAATAAAAAACCGTGGCACTCAGTTTCAGAGCCCTGGTCAATTGACTCGGGCTGGTGTGATAAAAATAGCAGTGTGGACATTCAAGCTCGCCCGGGCTGGAGCCTGGACTCTAAGACCCGCCTCCTTCACAGGGTCTCAGTCCCTGGGCTCCAGCCCAAGCCTGAACATCCACATGGCAATTTTTAACCCCACAGCCCAAACCGCACAAGTCCAAGTCAGCTGACTTGGGCCAGCTATGGCCATGCCACAGGTCTTTTATGGCACTATAGACATCACCTTAGTGCTCAAAAACCCTAAGGAAAAGAACCACAAATCTACTCTGTTTTAAAAATCTCATGATTTTTAATCCAATCTCATGAAATGCCTGGGGTTGGAAATATTGTGTGTGTGTATCTGTGCATTGATTTCTGCCTGTCTGTCTTGGTTAGGTGTGTCCATGTATAGCTCTGCACTATGTATGTGAGTGCTTGAATGCGTCTAAGTGCATGCGGATTTGCTGAGAGGAGTTTGAATGTGACTGACGTCATAGCCTTGGAAGATTCTCGTCCAGATCTCTGACCAGGCCTTTGGAGGAAAGACCCCCCAACTCTCAACTGGTCCACATCAGGTTTTATGCTAAGCCCACTGCATGCTGGGATAGGACTTTGACAGCTTAAGGTCTGGTCTGATTCCCATGAAGGTCTTTGGGAAGATTCCCATTGTTTTTCATAGGACTTGGATTGGACATTGAGTTAGTGGTGTGTAAACATGCCATAAAGCTGCCACTTCAATGCAGAATCACACCACTTTTGGTGGAGAAGCTCTCAGTGACTTGGGAACTATATGAGTGCCTTTATGTTGGGGGTGGGTTTGATTACAGGACTGTGACGGATTTGGGGCAGGAGTGCGTGCATGTGCATGTAGAGGTAATAACCATATGTACAGAAGGGCTTGAATTGACGGCTGTGTGTACATTTGTGCAGGGGTTGAATGTTTTAGTAGGGATGTATGAACGTATACATGAATTGGTTTCTCTATGCAGCTTGCCAACGGGAGGGAATATGCTATGATTGTGTCTTGTGGTATAAATCCTAGGCCCTCTATTGTTCTAGGGGTGGGAGGAATTATTTATTTACTAAAAGCAGCTGCAGTGAAGTTTTGGCTGTTTGCTCTGAGACCATAGTGGTGCCTGCTTGATCTATGTGGTGTGATGTAAGTTGCCTGTCTCTGATCAGAGGTGTATGCTCTGATCAGCATGTGCCAAGTGGTTTGTGCAGTGGGTCTGGGGTACACAGCAGTGCCCTTGCATGCACAACCATGTGCTGCCTGGATGTGAAACACACCAGAAGGCACAGGAGAGTTCTAAGTGAACGCTGTGTCTGGAGTGGCACAGTCTCCAGGGTCCCTGGCTTCTGCTGATCCTTTGTGTGTGGATTTGAATGTGAGGAAAGGTCTTATAGGAAAATATAATTATCTGGGAAAAAGAGCTCCCTGTTCTTCACTAATAAAAACAGCTCTGTATCGCCAAGAGGCAAGCGCACTGGGAGGAAATGCAATCACCATGAATCCTACCTCCCCACCCCATACCACCACGGGCCCCTGCTGGGAATCAGGAGCAGAAGTGTCTCCTGAATTAATATGGGAAGGTGGGAAGGGCCAAAGAGATATGCTGCGGTTTAGGTAAGAAAAAGAACCATTAATAGGTAGAGAACTGATGGGTGAGGTAATCTCTTTTACTGGCCCAGCTTCTGTTGGTGAACGAGACAAGCTTTGGAGCTACCCAGAGCTCTTCTTTCATCACAGAAGTTGCTCCAGTAAAAGCTATTACCTCACCCACTTTCTCTCTAGCATCCTGGGACCAACACGGCTACAACAACACTGCAAATAATAAGTGGGGAGGGGAAAGACACTGCTCTCTTGGATCCCTCCATGCTAAGGGTGTGAAATCCTAGTTTAGGCAAATTCCTGTATGAGCTCTGTCTCTATCCCTCTGCCCACCCACCAATCTAACTCTTACCCCACACTGAAATGTGGCTAGGCTTCACCCATCCCCAGCCTCAGCTCTATGCATGTTGGTTTCCCTTGTTGAGGAAGCTGACAGGAGAGAGGTGATCCCCACAGGACCAAATCTCCAAGATTCCTGGTGTTAAGTTGGGAATGAGGTTTGCTACAGGTAATCAGATCAAAGTTTGAGAAGAAGGAGCCAACTCTTTAAGAAGCCCCCAGAATTCACCAGGAAAGATTCAGGATGCGTTAGAAATAGATTATTTTTATTAACTGTACAGTAGCATGTAGAGACCCGCCTAAGATCAGGGCAGCCCTGTGCTAGGCCCTGTACATACACATACCGTAGCAAGAGCCCTGCCTCAAGATCTAACAAACAAGATGGACATGACAGACCAAATGTGGGAGGGGAAAGAGAGGAAGTGACTGACCCCAGGCCACTGTAACAAGGTTCCCATTAAGGGCCGGGGCCTACCCAGCTCTGTTTGATTATCAGACCCAGCTGGGAATGGTTCAGGTGTTTTCTATAAAGGGCTGAGAGACTCAGTTGGAGGGAGATGGGCTCCTGCAGCAGGGGATGGGCTGGAAGGGAGAAGAAAAGTATGGGGACTGTATGTATCCATCCTTTCAGCACTGAGAGAGAGGGAAAAGGAAAAGCCTCAGGGACTTGTAGTCCAAGGGGCAGAGGAAATGCTTTGTTTTGCTCAAGTTTTATGTTTAAAGGGTAAAACTGAGCTGAGCGAAGGGCATGAAGGACTTTGGGTGTGGTGTTAGTCCTTCCTGGGCTGGGTAGACAGGCCAGCAACTCTGTGGTCACGCTGTAGCTCTCTGGCTGAGCCAGGAATAGAGCCCCCGGCTCTGGACTCCCTGGCCACTAGACAACACTGCCTCTCTGCTTTGAACTTTGTTTTTCCTGCTGCCCACACACGGGTAGCTGATAGCTGTTGCAGCCACCCATGTGAGCTCTGTTTAGCACAGCTCTCCTACAGGTGGTGGGCAGAGGTAGCTTGGGTGCGTGGGGCTAAACCAGCAGCTTTACTGAGCACATCTAGCTGCAAGGAGACCTGCATAGAACGGACAAACACTCTCAGTGTATTCTCTCCCAGCATCCGTAGGCTGCAATGAAAATCCTGCGATGGCTTGTTCAAGACCTGTCTCAACCTCAGTTGCTAATCATTGCCTGCCTGGGGTAGGAGCAAAGGCTTCTGTCTGGGATGTTACAACAGGGAACATAGGAACCGCAGAGCAAAGTACAGGAGTCGGAGAAAGCAGTAAAGGGGATTTCTAAATTTTAGTGGCTAGATCCTCAGCTAGTATAATTCAGCAGGCCCAAGATTTCTAAACCTAATGTGCAACTATCTTCACAACACTGACATGCGGGGAGAATTGATCAGCTTTAACAAGGGCAGGAAAAGAGATGTTTAAAAAACAGGCAGACGTGTGAGGTGCCTTTTTGAAGCTCATAGAGGAGCTCCCTGCTGTGCTTAATTTCAGAATCTAACGCTATCATTAAAGGGAGAAGGAAGGCGCCTTTCATCTCCGCGGCACGTTGCATCCTCACCGCATGCCACAAACATTTTCATCAGAATCTCTGACAACTACAATACACTGAGCATGGAACCAGCGTGGGACTGGGCATCACCTTGAGGGGGAGGTGGAAGTCGCGTCTCTTTACGCTGTTGCAGTGACCCCCTGTACCATGGGGGAAAAATAACCCTCCACTATTAACTGGAGCAAATGTTTGCAGTTTGGGACGTGGAAGAAAGAAAGAAAGATGGATGATTGGGATGTTCTTTGATGAGAGAGAGAGAGAGAAAAAATAATGCTTTATTTTCACAAAGAAAGGAATATCCAGAACTTCTTTCTTTCTTTATTTGCCGTGGGTTTTGTAGCAGGAGCAGGATTTGTTCTCCCTCCAACTTTTCTTTCTCTGAGAAACAAGTCTAGAGTTTGTGTTCATAGAGACAAGAAATGTCTGCCCACCCCTATTTATAGTGCGGGATTAATGTGTATATATAGACAGGCCTGCATGTGTGGGGGTGTGCACATCCCCTCTCAGAGCTGCCTAGTGGGGCAAAAAGCTTTTCTCAGCCACCTCCACCTTGGCCAGAAGTTTCCTCTCTCAGCCTCCCCCGCCCCAGTTCCCAGAGGAAATGACAGTGTGAACCCAGAGATTCTGTGGGACAGGATATATAAAACCTCAAACTCTCCTGAAGCCAAGCCAGGAGGATCACTCTATCTCTGAGGGGCAGGCGAGGAGGGGAAACGGAAAATTCCTCCAGAGTCCCCGAGGGCTGAGCACGGATCCATCCACTTGGTTCTCATGTGCATCAAGAGCTTTTCTTTTCTTTTCTTTTTTAAGGGTGGTAGGGAGGAATTTCAGTTTTTAGGGTTAGTTAGCAATCACATACTGACCAGAGTCACTTACTGTACAGCACTTAGTTCCTGTCCCCGCCCTTTCCCACAACGAGCTGCAAGTTCACCTCCTCAGGAGCAGTTTAAAGGCTCCAGCAAATGAATTTGATTGTACTAGTATTTTTTTTTTTTTGACAGGGAAGTGAGATGCAAGGAGGAAGATCATGGGAACTTTTGTTATCAGTTCCTTTAGACTGATGTGATTCTATCCCAGGGATAAGCAGGGATCTTATGTAAAGCAGTGGTGTTGTGCTTGAGTGGGGTTTTGGCCTGGTGTCACTAGCTGGTATTTCACTTTCTTCTCAGGGAAGACAGAAGTTGATCAAGCAAAGATGAGCCATATGGGCAGAAAACTGGAAATTGTATGCTACCTATTTGTATTCCAATAGTGCCTAGAGGCCCCAGCCAAGATCAGGCCCCCCTTACACAAGGGGCTATACACCCGTAGCCAGAGA
Organism: Trachemys scripta elegans; assembly: GCF_013100865.1. Lineage (NCBI taxonomy): Eukaryota > Metazoa > Chordata > Testudines > Emydidae > Trachemys > Trachemys scripta. The sequence continues at coordinate 48,390,358 of NC_048307.1, forward strand.
CAGCCTCTGCCCCACAGTGCTTAGAATCTGAACAGACAGGGCAGACAAACTCTGATTATCCTTATTTTCCAGATGAGTCACTGAGGCACAGAGAGGCTAAGGGTCTGATTCGCTGTGTCCCTGCCCCATGTGTGGCCATTGACACGTGTGCAGTGTGACAGCAATGGGGGAGCAGAAGGCTGCTGAATCAGAAAGGTGGCATTTGACATGCACTTTGCCCTGGGGCTAACGACTGCTGGCTTATCCATGTGGGACAGTGTGACCAGCTCTGTCGATATAGTGATCCAGGTTTAGCAATACAGGTGTAACACCCCTCCCAAGGTAACTTAAAATCCTTGTCTGCACACACAAGTTGTACTGGTTTAACTATACAAGTACCGATAAAATGGTTCAACCGTCTGGGGATGGAAGCCGGTATATTGATATGAAGGTGCTTTATACCATTATGGTTTCATAGACTTTAAAGCCAGAAGGGGCTGTTACCTCATCTAGTCTGATCTCTTGCATCATGCAGGTCATTAATTTTCACACAGATACCCCTATATTAAACCGGAAGTTAGACTAAAGCATTTCAGTTCTCAGGAGACCAAACTATGTGCCACCGGCAGAGAACAGGAGAGACTGAAGGGCCATCAATGCCTGAGACCCTGGCAGTGGCAGGGGATTGATTACGTGAGATATGTATAATTGAGAACGGAATAGCTATTCCCATCTAGAAAGGGGGAATAAGCTATCGCAGGATATGAGACCTTATACCAGTATATCTGCATCCACTTTAGTAGTTGTACTGGTATAACTGTACTAGTTAAAAAAAAAAAATTACCTCCCAAACCAAAATAGTTATAAGGGCACCAAAACTGTGTAGAGCAGGTCTTATTCTGGTATAACAGGGCTTGTTCTTGGGGACAGCATAACATCCTTCCCAAGCGATATATGCAAAACTGAAAAAGGCCCTATTGTAACTGGAATCAGAGAGTCCATGTGGGCAGGTCATACCTGTATAACTATAGTGCCAGAATTCACACCATTGGTTACCAAAACAGCTTTCCTGTGTGGATAAAGCACATAGCAGTGGAGATTAGACTGGAAGGCCCAGATCCCCACAAGTATTTAGGGACCTAACTCCCACTGGTTATGTTACTTGCCCAGAGTCACCTATGGAGTCAGTAGATCTCAGAGCCAGTCCAGTGTCTTAACTAAGACCATCCTTCTTAAAGACAGGACAAATCAGAAGTCCCAGATAGCCTGGACAGCCCCACTACCTCAAGCATCTGGGAGACTGTGATTCAGCCAGCCCAGAATTAGCAATTAAAAACACATTTCTTCCATAACTAATCACAGACTTAAGAGCAGCTGAGAGGTGTTTCTGTGTGTGCTGATGAGCCACTGCCCCTCCCTTCCCTGAACAGGACTTTATTCCTCCCCATGCCCTCCGCCCCAATCCACAAATAATAAACATTTGAGCAAAAGGGAAAAAAAAAGAAAGATCTCCACTCAAATTTATAACTGACTCATTACCCATAAAAGCTCCCTTTTTAACTGGGTGAGTCATGGCATCGTGCTGTGGCTTTTGAGCTACATTACACACAAGTTTGAATGTTACTTTCTTCCTTGTTCAGCTGAAGGGATGTGGTGGGACCCCACCCCAGGCTAGTCAGGTGCCCGCCCGGAGGCTGTGCAACCCCTTCTTTTCCTGCCAAGTGATATTTTTGTCAAACCTCAAGAGGCTTTCTGTCTGTCTGCCACTGTCTGTCGAGCAGCCAAGGGCTGCCGCTCAGGACAGTGCAATACTCAGTGGTATTGCATGGAGCCCAGCAGGATTGCAACACAAGACATATGCAGATCAAGAGAGACAGGGATGGAAAATCTGAATTTTTTTAACTCTGTTGGATCTTGGGTGGGGCCAGAATTTATATCCCTCCATCAACTGGAGAAAGGGTGTGGGGGAGGAGGGAGTTTATTTCTGACTGAGGCAGGTGAAAAGTGCTGTTCTTCTAAGGAAATATAGTGAGTGGGGAAATCCACTTTCTATCTGAGACTAGTGCAGAAAGATGCATGCTTGGGATAGGAGCAGGGAGACTGGTTAAACCCACTTCTCCCAGAGGCATCTTAGCATCGGCTTCTGTCAGCCTCTGCAGCCAAACTTTCCATCAATCACCTGCTGTAACTCTAGCATCCAATCCCTGCATCCTTGTCTCTATCTCAGCTGCATCGTCTGTCCAGTCTCAGCATTCACCCTGTTTTCCCACTTTTCTTGCTTAGCATCTGCCCCAGGGCTGTTTCATGTGGATGGGTATCTTTCACTGGCTCTTCACTTCCCAGAATCCAAACGTGCCGATTATGTGCAATTTGAACTTGTGATACGTGACCTGATTCAGATAAAAACAGACCTGACCCAAATCTTCCCCCTCTAAACCAACCCTGCACCCTCCACTTCTGTTAGGTTTGGAAAAGCTGTGACCGAAGCAGAATTGCAGGAACACAGTGAGACAGCCTGTTTGCATGGAACCTCCAGACCAGTTTGTCAGATTTAAGCATCATCCTAACCCAGGATTAAATTTTGCAAATAACCCCTATCTTTACAATGGAACAAACCAAGATTCCTGAACTCTGAAGTGTTTGAAATCTGGGTTCAAATTTGGATCTGAATTTTGTAGCTTCATACCATCTTTAATAGACGCACCCCAGACAAGTACGCTAAAACACACGGAGGCGTGCTCACCACATACATCTTCACACAGAAATACTCACCCCTCTCTCACCGACACACAAACACTCCAAAAAAGTATCTGCACCTGCAAATATTGTGCTTGCATTTTTTTGTGCCCACAATTCACTGCAGGTGCACATGTTGGCAGTTACATGGTAAACTGCTGAAAATCAAAATAAACTAGTTAATTTCACTCTGATTTAAAATCAGTTTCTAGTCCATTTAATTTCCCAGTTAGTATGCATTAGCAAAAAGGCTGCAAGCCTTATTTGAAAACACTGCAGGAAAATTCTTCTGGAGATGGGATGGGAACTGTTTCAACCTTTTCAGTTAAAAAAAATCCTAGAAACATTTCTGTTGGGCTTAGTTTTTCTATTACATTTTATTAATAAAACCTAAGTATAAAGCCAAATTCAACCCGACAAACAACATGATCAAACATTAAAATATCACTAGGTTATTTTGATGAACATTCAATTACCACAATTGACCTGCAACTGCAGCTAAGCTCTTCCACAGAGACCAGGACAGCTTTAAATACCTGCTATACTTGTGAAATTGTGTGTGTGTGTGTGCGCGCACGCAATTGATCTGCCACCTAACCTCAGTGTTGGCCTCAAGATCTGTGGAACTGTCTCCATTTAAGCTGCATCCTAAGTGGTTGGCTTGCAAACCAACTACAGAGTCCTGAATTTATTTTAGGCATGATGCGTCATGCACATTGCACTGCTGCAGCATGGCTTTGCAGTGTTGCAATATGCCATTGCATCAATCTATCATGCTGTTGCTTCCTGGTGTGAAGATTCAACATAATCACATTATTTCAGAGTCATTTTATGAAGGTGCAGCTGTCCCAGAAAGGACTAATTTGGGATTGAGGAATCCCTTACTACAATAACTTTGCTGGGGGCCCCCCCCAACCCCGGAAGCCAATTTGGTGATATAGATAGGAATAGGATATCACTGAAATCAGGGTAATTTATGTGGACTCCTGCTAAGAGCTGCGTGCAGCAGAGAGACTACAAAAATATTTCTCTTGATTGGCATCTCTTGATTCTGAGGTTAATTATGTATATGAAACTGGCACCTGCATGACATATTGGGCCAAACCCAGAATCCAGGTCAGCTAGGTATGAAAATACAAACCAATGATTTTCCTATGAGTGTCCTAAGGGAAAAATGTAGGTTAATGAAGCCTGCAGCTGCACTAAGACTAGACTCAGTTTAGGGAATCTAGATTCTAAGGAGAAGAGTCCTAACTGGATTTCTGTGGCCACCTGGAATGGACTCTGGGAACAGCCTTGGGAGCAGAAAACGTGGACTGAATTTCTCTCTCCCTGTTGTGAATGGTCTCTGTTTTCAGCTAGTCAATACATCAGACTTAATTTAGACTCTAGGCTAAGGTTGTCTGTGCCTATGAAATTGTATCACCATCCACTTAGTGACTGTAATCCACAGCTAGCCCTGTGCTGCCCCTGTTTAGGAATGTGCTTATTGTGAATTTGCCTGAAGCTTGCCACTGCTAAATATAAGAGTGAGAGGAACATATTCCTACATGATTCCCACGATACTGACTTGCATTCTGCTCCTTTTCTCTCTTACACAGTTTTTTTCTGCTCTTTCCCATCAGCTGGAAACTCTTCCAGCTGCTTAGAACTTTGACCTCAACATATGTGGTGCATTTGGAAAAAAAAAAGAATAAATCATTTAGATTGCTCAATGTAGCACAAAAAAATCTCCAAACCGTAACACTTTATTGCTAACCATCGTCCAATGGAGGGACAGACCCAACCTCCCTTTGACTTCTGAGTGAGGAACGTCTAGGCAATCTTCATAGGTCTCAAGCCCTGTTAAAAGAGGAGGTCAGGCTAGCCGCATTGGCCTGCATGCTTAGCTGACCTGCTAGAGAAGTAGTCAAACACAGTAGTAACTTCTCCATGACAAAGGCCAGGTGGCATGGCTGTCCCACCAGATATAGGAAGGGCACTGATGTAAGCAAGAGGAAACTGGCTGGGTAATTGTCTACCTGTGAGGAGACTGGCCACTCCTGCAGAACCAATTGGCTTGGAAGGGACTTCCAGGGAGTCATTTAGGCCCAGATCCAGCAAAACACTTAAGCATGTGCTTAAGTTTAAACAAGTCCTACTGAAGCTAATTGGGGTACTCATGTTCTCAGAGTTAGGTGCATGATGGTTGAATTGGAGGCTGCATCCATGTAATTTTTCAGAACCTCCTCTAAGAGATGGGTGTCAAGTCCAGCCTCTTGAGTATGTCCACTGGAGGGAGGTCTCTCCATAACTTCCCATGGCTGTTTTGTTCCATTGCTTACTAGAGATATGCCAAAATCAGAGTCAGGCATCCAAACCCCCTGAACTTTGGGGAACTTATCATCCAGCAGGTAGAGAGGTGCACTGATTCTTACAACGTTCTCCTTCAGATTTAATCTCTTGTTTCCTTACTGGAGCTGACATGGGCTAGATCCTCATCCGGAATAAATCAGGATGGCTCCATTAACATCAGTGGAGTTTTACTGATTGACACCAGCTGAGGGCCTGGCCCTGAGTAGCATTTAGAGAATGCTTTAAAAATAATTGATTTATTTTATTACTGATAATTTATTTGTCTGTGGTTTCATTTATGCTGAAGAACTAAACATCAAGTCTAGGGGCATGTCTTCACTAGCAACGTTAAAGCTACCTTGGAACTTCCTGGCACTACAAAAGAAACAAAAAAACTTTTTGCTTAAGGACTGGGTGCCACCCCATGATTAAATAAAATCATCTCCTTTGGAGACAGCCTGGTTCAAAGTCTGCTCTCAGTTACACCCAGTCAATCCTGCTGAACTCAGGACAGGTGTCTGGGTATTGCTGAGGGTGGAATAGTGCACAATAACTTTAAAATCATGGGCCAAAATTCCAGACGTGCATGTGCAAAATGGGTGTGCACATTTACACGCTCCCAGCTGGGATGTACAACCACCCCAGTGCATGCCTGTATGCAAATTGCCTTTTGCTCACACAATCAAATATGGCGCTTCTCCACTGGGCATGTGGCCTTCTGAAAAGTCAGGCCCTAAATTGAAAAAAAATGTACGACCTGGCTTGAGGGGCGGGGGGTACAGTGGAGGCATTTTAACTGGATACTTCTGTTGTTCATTACCGCCCCACCCCTGCTGCCCTACCAACACTCCCTCCTGGAAGCATACTGTGAATAGTCATTAGAGCAATCCTACGGAAGTCCATTTCATTACAAGGTTTTACCCCCCTGTTTGTGCTTATTAAAAATGCTCAGCTAGAAGATAATGGGAGAAAGGGGAATTTAGCATATGTGTGGCCTTGACAGAAGCTGGCAGAGAGCAGAGGCACTCCTTCCACTGAAAAATCAGTTTACTAAAGCTTCACAGTTCTATGTTAAGAGCAGAGGTTTACAAGTTGGGTTTTTTTTGTACGTGCAATGCCTATTTCCATTTGGAAATGGGCGGAAAGCCCAGGGTCCTGAGCAGAGGCGCCCTCCTTGCTAGTCTAAACATGGGCCATTCCTCTACCGTCTAAATATGGGGCCTTCTTAACCCACCTGACGCTGGCCCAAAGCATGCATGCTAGGGGCATAAAACTATACATGTGCAGAGATGGGAGGACTGGTTTACGGGGGGAGGGGATCAACCAACCAGTATTTGATTCTGAGGCTTGGGGCCAGATGTTTGCGTCTGATGCCCCTTTGTGATGGCAGCCCTGCTGTAAGATTGGTTTATCCAGCCATCTGAGGATTCCCCAGCATGCTGGAAACCCCAGCGGTGTAGAGCTGGCATAGCTGGCTCTATACCACCCCTCGTTGCAGCCCCCAGTATAGGTGGTCTGGAAGGGACATGGCTGGGTAAATGGGTGTGGCTAGAATTGCCCTTGTGCTCTGATGTGTCCCAAGTCCTGGAATGGTCCCTTCAGCTATTGGCAATTGGCTGTCAGTTAGAGCAGCCTTGAGGCTGACCTGATTTGGTTGGGAGCTGAACTAGCCCCAGCACCAGAGAGCCGGAAAAGTGGCATAAAGCCACCTTTGTTCCCTGCCCTTAGGACCTGCATCAGATGGAGCTTAGCTGGTTCCAAGGGCTGGGCCCTGGGACTGGAATGGCATCTGCGCAGTTCCATTGATGATCATATGCCCAGTTGGAGATCTGGCACTTTGTGTGTTGAAGAATTCAGTCTACTCTTCTCTTTCATTACCACCATGCTACAGCCTCCCATTGACTGCTGGAAAATGCCCAAGAATAGCCAAGTAAGTAATAAACTGCATTCTCCCAACCCCAGCACCCTCAAGTCTTCCCATCTCAGGCAGCTGCTCCTTAAACCCATTCTCTCCTACTAAAGGGACAAGCTGGTGTGAGTGCATAAGGAAGGCTCCTAGGAAGGTTGAAGCTGGCACCACTTGGCAGAAGAAGCAAGAAACCACTGACTAACCATCCCTGGTATGTGCATGACTGGGTGGAGCAATCTGGTGATATTGTAAACTTTGGAAACAACAAGAGTGTCACACTATGAAACATCTCTAGTGAGTGCCAGAAGGAGCACTGAAGCCATCTTGGACAAAGAAATAAGCAGTGGCTTTGCCTGGTTAGCTCTTTGTCCAGTGGATAAAAGCCAGAATTAGATGGAAGGTGATCACTTTACCCAATAACAAAGCAGAAGAGGAAGAATTTTTCCACTTATGTTGCCAGCCACTACAATATTTTGGCGCGTGAAGAAGATAGTGTGCAGTAGACAGTTATGGATCCTTACACCTCCTGGAAGCACATTGGCCTGTGGAAAGAACCATCTTGGACTCTCTGGATGCCAAGGAAGTTCACAATGAACAGGACACCGATCCACAATGGGTCAAAGTCATGGTTGCCTTTGAATCTGAATCAGGAAGGTTCATGCGAAGAAAACGACTGGGAAGCAGAAGGCTAGAGCTGGTGGCAATTTTTCATTCCAGAAGGTTTTTAGACAAAAAAAGGTCTGTTTTCTAAACAAAAGTTTTTGAGGAAAATTTTCATTTTTTTTTAAATTTCCCAGTTTTTCAACCAAACATTAAAACTTTGGGGGGGGGGGTTTGAAAACTGAGTACAAAAATTTTTTGTCACAAAAAGAAAAATTCCAGTAAATTTTTGCAGGGAAAAAAGAAAAAAGTTCATTTCTTGCAATTTATTTTCCTGCAGGAAAATACTTACCTTTTTCTAACCAGCCCTAGAGAAGACAAAGTGGTTGAAGTTTTGTGGACCAGCTGATGAGGGAGTACAAGTCAAACTTTGAAGCTGGGATGGAGATATGAAACCCTGTCAAATGAGGAAGAGGAGGAATTGCCTGGGTTCAGTGGTAGAGGGGGCTACTGAAGAAGTGGATCAGCTTTAAAGAAAGGCTGAAGGAGGAATGACTGGACCAGCTCGGCAGTCATTGGAAAACCAGTAAGAAGAAGAGCTGGTTGAATAAAACACCTGAGCCATGGATGGCTTTAAGAATGAAAGTGCCAAGTTTGGTTTGCCCTGACCCATGAGCTCATGCAGTTCATTACTCTGAGTGTTCAAACAGCCACTGATCAGCCAGAAAAAGGCCTGTAAATCCCAGAGTGTGAGCATTCACACTGGAAACTCATGATTCACTGCCGCCCTTGGAGCGCATCCTGGTCCTGGGGAGAGCCGTTGCACAGGCAGAGCTTGACTAAGGAGTGAGGCTGTCTGCACTAGGACAAAGTGTTCCCTCAAAGTGGAAATATTGGCTCTTGCAGCCTGTTGCTACCCCTCTCCTCCCTTTCCGGAGGTAAATATGCTGATAGGAAGGGTGAGGGGAGAGCTAACGGATTTTGGCGGGAGAGGCAGATGAGAGGAAGCACTCTGCACCTCCTCCCCCTCACTCTCTAAGCCAGTGGTTTTCAAACTTTTTTTCTGGTGACCCAGTTGAAGAAAATTGTTGATGCCCGCAACCCAACGGAGCTGGGGATGAGGGTTTGGGGTGTGGAGGTGAGGGCTGGGGGATGGGGCCAGGAATGAGGGGTTCAGGGTGTGGGAGGAGGCTCTGGGCTGGGGCAGGGGATTGGGGTGCAGGAGGGGGTCAGGGCTTGGGCTGGGGTTGCAGGCTCTGGGGTGGGGCTGGGGATGAGGGGTTTGGAGTGCACGAGGAGGCTCCAGATTTGGGGGGGCTCAGGGATGGGGCAGGGAGTCGGGGTGCGGGAGGGGGTGAGGGTTCTGAGGTGAGGGGCTTGGGGTGCAGGAAGGGGCTCTGGGTTTGTGGGGGGCTCAGGACTGGGGAAGGGGATTGGGGCATAGGGCTGGGGCGCAGGCTTACCTTGGGTGGCTCCCGGTCAGTGGCGCAGAGGGTGCTAAGGCAGGCTTCCTGCCTGTCCTGGCACCATGGACCGCGCTGCACCCTGGAAGCGCCCAGCAGCAGGTCTGACTCCTAGGCGTAAGCACACAAGCAGCACTGTGCGGCTCTCACCTGCAGGCACCGCCCCCCATCTCCCATTGGTTCCCAGCCAATGGGAGTGTGGAGCTGGTGCTCGGGGCAGGGGCAGCGCGCAAAGCCCGTGGCCCCCCTGCCTAGGAGCTGTACCTGCTGCTGTCTGCTTCCGGGGCGCAGCGCAGTGTCAGAACAGGTAGGGACTAGTCTGCCTTAGCCAGGCAGCACCGCCAATGTGACTTTTAACAGCATGGTCGGCAGTGCTGACGAGAGCCACTGCGACCCAGTGTGTTACATTCCGTGACCCAGTCCTGAGTCATGACCCGCAGTTTGAAAACCACTGCTCTAAGCAGCTCCAGTCGCTGCTCTCTGTCCCCTGGGAGGGGGGAGAAGGGAAGGCAAAGTCTACAATGGGCTCCAGAGTACTCATTGCCTGCTAGGCTTTGAACCTGACCCCCCTAGCCCTGGCTGTGGAAGCTATGCCTATGCATGCTGGAAGACAGAAGGAGTCACTTCTCAGACCAAGAGCACTGGTTCAGTGGACTGGCTGCCATCGGCACCTGTTCCTGAGACACCTCAGCTGAGCAGCTCAGCTGATCCCAATTAGCGCTGTGGCTGCTTTTGTGGAGTGCCCTGGGAGATGTTCCTGCAGATGCTCCTGCAGCCATTGCCTAGTTTGTCAGTGAGTTCGGAGACCCAGGACAGCTTGGGGGCTGGATTGGCTTTGTCCAGGTCTCGTACAGCCAGGCTTCAGCAGAGGATCACTGAGCTGGGCCACAGGTTTATAAGCAGCACTCAGCTTGCCGGATCCCAGCAGCTGTCTAAGGCTCTTCCTTGTCCATTACCTGCACCTTTCTCCCACACCCGTCTGCCATTTCTGGGCCCAGAGCAGAGCTCTCAGAACTGTTCTGGCAAGACTGTTCGGGTCCTGGTTGGAGCCCTCAGGGATCTGATACGAGTGGCTAGCGAGGCACTGGAGAGTTGCTTAATCAGAGAAATGGTTAATTTTTTGTTTGCTTTATAAAATACTACCTCTTTTTATCCCTTTTGATTATAAGCATCATCACCCACCCTCACTGCCTCGTGCTAAAACTTCTCATTGCTTGTCTCCTGCCTGGGTCCGTGACGGCACAGAGCACTATCGAGGGTATTGGAATTGTCCTCAGGGGCAGGCATCCATGGCCTGTATGTCCCCATGAGAGTTGGAGGCACTGCTAACTGATTGCACCCAGTCCAGTGGCTATAATAGATGATGCCACAAACCTGGCCAATGCTGCCTGGGACCCTCATGTATATCAGCTAGAACCACTTAGTGGAATATGGGTTATTCAGGACCCTCCTGGGTAAAAGTTCAGTCATCCAATTAGGGAGAGAAACAATGCCTTGTGACTAGTGTGGCCAACCTCAAGGAGATGAGGTGATGAAAGCATCCCTAAGCATGTCCCCCTTTTGCATGGAGTGGGAAGCAGAAAGGCAGGGCATGGCTGTGGTGGAGTCAAAAGAGAAAGGCCTGGAGATGTTCAACAAGGGCTGTATTTCTGGAGGAGGAGCAGCTGCATGGCACTAGCAGGCCAGGCCAGAAATGGACGAGGCCAGCATGTCAATTTCACCCTTACTCTGAATTGGATGAGGTGCCTATTTCCTAGATTTATGACTGTCCTGGCAGATGTGAGGGATATGGCTGAAGGAGAAAAGACAAAGAGAAGGACAGTGGAATTTCAGTCGCAAGACGCTGGAGCAGGGAGTACCCACAGCTCAAAGATCTGCCAAGTGCTGTGTGGTAAAACCTGGCCAGTTCATGAGGGAAACTAATTATAAATCAATGCTCTGTGTTCCCGCCTATCCTGTGCCCAGCAGTAACCCTCACTGGCTGAACAGAGACTGGTTCATTCCATGTGTGGGTATCTGTTCCAGGCCCTGCGGCGTCCGCTCCTAGCTGGGACAGAAATCAAGCCCTCACTCTGTACTGTTACTTGCTGTGCCTCCTACTGCACAGAACACATCTGATGTGGTGGCACCTTTCTATTTTCCTGCTCCTACTAATGCACCTCAACCTCACACATCCATTTATAAGGGGGAGAAGATATTGAATTACCAGTGACAGCCGGGCTGCTGTTTTCTCTGGAGGCTGGAGTTTGCACCTGAATATTCAGCTGGAGAAAACCACACAGTGTGTATATAAATGCCTGCAGCGTAGCTATAAACCATCTACTTTCCTAGGGTTGTGTACTGGTGCCCATCACAATGGTATCTGAGCACCTATTAGGGAGAAAGATGAAGACCACAGGCCAGACAAGGTGGAGTCCAGGAGGTGAAACACATGTGCATAAGCAGCATGTCCTCCATCTGTTACTGATGATAGTAAGCCATCCACTGTACTTTGGATGAGAGAGGGTTGAAAACTTGACTCTGCACAGCATTACAGTTCTAACTCAAAGCCCACACATGGACAGAGGGCTGGGTCTGTTGCTCCCAGGCTCTGCCCTCTTTAGGGAGATATATTGGATGCACAGACGCTCCATCCCTGCGGCACAGTGCCAATACCACAAAATCACAGAGCAGGGACAGCACTCACTTTGATTTCTCCCCATTCATTCCCTCATCCTTCCGGAGTTCCAGCCCTGCTAACAGCAATGGGAGAAGTAAACCGAGCCCAGTTCAGCCACCCCCAAGACAAAACTACCAATTCCAGTGGTGAAGGTCAGGTACACATGGGAGTGATAACTTTCCAGACTACTGTACCCGTTTCAGGAGTCTGATTTGTCTTATGTACCCCCAAGTTTCACCTCACTTAAAAACCACTTGCTTACAAAATCAGACATAAAAATACAAAGGTGTCACAGCACATTATTAGTGAAAAATTGCTTCCTTTGTCATTTTTACCATATTATTATAAAATAAATCAATTGGAATATAAATATTGTACTTACATTTCAGTGTACAGTATATACAGCAGTATAAACAAGTCATTGTCTGCATGACATTTTAGTTTGTACTGACTTCGCTAGTGCTTTTTATGTAGTCTGTTGTAAAATTAGGCAAATATCTAGATGAGTTGATGTACCCCCTGGAAGACCCCTGGTCTTTGCATACCCCCAGAAGTACATGTACCCCTGGTTGAGAACCACTGCCCTACTGAACACTTGATGGAATCACATTCCCTGACAGAAGGGAGCTTACAGCACAACCTGCCTCATAGGGAAATCCTGTTTTAAAACTAGCAGCTTGTCTCCTTGAGCCTAGGCACATGCAGCGTGGGGCTGAGATCTCATCACTCTGCAATGGACCCTACTGAATCCCTGACCCCAGTGCTGGACTGTCTGAAACCGATGGTTAATTGCCTTGAAATCTGTACTTTCATCCCCCTGATGCTCCTGGGCTGGGATGCAGAGAGCTGGCCCTGAAACCAGTCTCCTTATTTACTCCCTGCAGCTGCTGTCCCAGTATTTGGGCTGTCTGGGCTTTGAGACGAATCCCCATCGAGTTCATTCCCTTCTTTTTCTCCCTGCAGCTGCAGTCCCAACATTGAACAGACAGGATTTGAGGGCTAATCTTTCTCCAGTACACTCTCTCTCACCTCTCCCCGTTGATTTTTCTCTGCTCTGTGCCCCATGGCTCTCCCTGGCATTGACCATGTTTTCCCTGTCATCTCCCAAAAAGTTGGGCTCTAACCAGCAGCAGGTGACTTTGCATGGGGGAACTTACCTCCAGACTCTGGTCCTGCGTGGAGGAGCTGCATCTGCAGGGTGAGCTGGAGCAGCAGCAGTGCTGTGGGAAGATTGCTGGACCCCATGATGTAACCTAGAGTGGACCAGCCGTTAGCATTCCTCACGCAGCGAGAGAGGGGAAGGAGCAGGAGGCACAGCCACGGACAGAGCCTATCTGTTTTCAATTGAGGGCTCTGCTACTACTATATTTAATAAACTGCTGCTGAGGGAGGGACTTTTGAATTTTCCCCACCAGTCACAAATCAGACTGGGTTAAAACAGGCCCCTCTCAGATTACAAGTAGGTTCCCCTTCTTAAAGGGCTAGTGCCTCAAGGCTGCATCTCCCCCCTGCTCTGAATGGTTCCTTGTTCCTTGCACCGGAGGGGTTCCCTTTCTCTCCATGGCTGTTTTGGGCTGCCCAGGCCTGAGGCTGGTGAGGATAATGTCTCACCGCCGTATGGTTGCTGGTGTCAGCTGAGAGAGGAGGAGGGTGTTCCCATGAGTGATGGGTTGTTTCAGTGGCAGGGTCTTTCCAGGTTTTCTCAGAGCTGGTGGGAGCTATATTGTCTGACAGCACTGGCATTGGCAGCTACTGAGAGTCTGAATCTCCCAGGAGCAGGCCTATGTATGGAGGCTAATACTGGGAGCTGGAATATGCATCCAAAATTCAGATATGGATAAATAAGAAGAGGCCCAAGGACAGTATCCATGTGCCAACTCCCAGCTTGGCCAGAAAAGCCATCTGAGGCCTGGTGGGTCCTAAAAGCAAAATCTTCTGTGGGGGGTTTCTCCAGCATGGCTAGAGAACTACCCAGTTCACAAAGGCTCCAATTGGTCTCGTAGGCTGATGGCTTAATTAAAAATAATGTATAAACGGAGGCATCACAGAGCATTCTGTTTCTTGGCCTATGTCTGCCCAGTTCTGCAGTATCTCGGCTGACTGGCTTAGCTGCTGTTAGGAGAAGAGTTTGCTGCAATTCCCAGTAGCCATCAGGCTTCAATCCCAACCAATCTGGGCGAAGTTTCTAGAGTCTGGGTGGGGTTGCAAGGAACGATGGGATTGCAAACAAAATGGCTTTTTCCAGTGAAGCTCAACTAGGCTAGCAGGGAATTTTGGATGGTGGAGATGTGGGTGTGGCCATCCATAGCCCTTGCAGACAGAAGACTTTATTTATCTGACAGATAAAGCACTGAGGAGCGTGTGTGCCATCACCTCACTGAATCGCCTTCCCCCTCTAACTCTGAGGAGATGGCCCCCCACATGGTGAGCTGGGACACAGTGCTCCTTGCTGATTGCATGTGTGGGGGTGGGAGAGGTGAAAGGATGAAAGGCTTTTGTAAAACATATTTATGTTTCTCCTTTGCTGGAAGCAATGTGTGCCTTATTTAGAGCTCAGATAGTGGATCACAGTGTCTTGGCTTCACTTCAGGTTCTGGTAGCCCAACAATAGAAATTCATGGTGGATAGGACCTATTAGATCATCCAATCTATTCTTTGGTTTCCATGGCAGGATTGTTCCCTATGCTATGACCCTTCTGAGAAAGATAGGTTATAAAACACACATTGTTTTAAATCATTTAACCAGTTGTGTGTTTCTCACTGTCCTTTGGATCTGTATTCCTAAGCTAAAGGACAGCCTGGAGAATTATTATACATTTATCAGTTTTATTAGTCAAAATAGCCAACAAGCAATTACAGAAAGCAAAATAAAGTTGGTTAGATGATAGTGTTCACAATATCAAAAAAATAATTGAACACAACATGGGATGTTATAATTTTAAGAGACAATAAATCAGTTCAATTAAGTCAAGCTCTAATCACAATCTTGTTACAAAGGCAAAATTTTATCCTAGTTCTGTGCTCGTCTGGGCAGGTGATTTTGGTATCAACATGGCACTATGGAGCCTTAAATATAGATCCTTATCTCCAGTCAAACTTATCTGCGAATGGAATGAAGGGACTATTATGGCAGCTTAGCTGAAACAATTCTACAGTAGGATTTAGAAACTGAGACAAGTTAATTAACAAAGGATGTCAATTCAGTTGATGGGACCTTTAGTATGACCTTGCCCAGGTGATACTAATAGCCAAATGTTGCCATTCATACATGCAAGACTATCACACTCTAAACCCAAAATACAATAGATAGATGATAATTTTGTGCTGTAAACTCTCATGCCACTTTAAGCAAAGTTTCAAGTAGTGGTAAAATTGGTAGCTTACAAGCCAGTTCAAAGCTTCTTCCTCTTTTTTTCTAAGAAGCCGTCATCGGTTCTCTTGACCACAGAATGTGATTTTTAGTCTGTCATTTGAAATACTCAGGGTTCCTCGCAGTAACTTTTGCTAAAGGGAAGCACAGTTTCCTCTTACAAATAGTATGAGGCTTTGGTAATGAGTTTCTCCCACCTCAGTGCTTTCAATTACCTATTGATTTAGCGTAACTTCTAGACAACTAAGATTAAACTTGTTAGTGAAATATAAGCACACAACATACATGAGTCATTCTGAGGGTTTTAACTCAGGTGTGTAGTTTCTGAGAAGCAGTTAGCTTAACATAACCAAGTTGTCATTTGGGTAAAAAAATACATGGATAAAAGTCATGTTGCTGCTTATCAGTTCGAACTGCCTGCGACGTTGCACTCCATATGTTTATGGAAATATGCTTATGAGTGTAAATATAATGTAACTGGAATATCCTTTATTCAAAGGTCTCTTGTGAAGTATCATTACAAAGCTTATAAACTACTGAGTGTGTTCATCCTATTTGTATGAATGTATCATTCTTGTATTTGAAGCTAGAAATATGAAGTATTATTCTAAAATCCTATTGTAATTATGCAACGTGTGGGCCATTAATGGTGGTTGGGAATCTTGATGGCTCCCATTAACCAGGACAATTGGTTGTAAATGGCTCTGTTTACTTGTAAGCCTTCTTGTGTTCATGTGAGTCAGGCCAGAAAGAATGGAGGTTTGGGGTCACACAGGACATGCTACCATGTCACCTGGTACTGGAATCCATCTTAAACTGGTGCTTTTCCATTTAAAAGGAGGGTTGGGAACCCAGAGAGAGACAAAGGATTCCCGCCTTGTGCCAAAACTATAAAAGGGGGTTGAAACAGAACAAAGGGGGGGCCAGTCATGAGAAATCCCCTAGTTTACCACCTGAGCTGGAACTAACAAGAACTGTACCGGGGAAAGGATTGGGCCCAGACTAAGAAGTAGTCTAGTCTGTGAAAGAAGCTTATTGGAACATCTAGAAGGGTGAGATTTACCTGTATTCAGTTTCTTAAATGTATTAGGCTTAGACTTGCATGTTTTGTTTTATTTTGCTTGGTAACTTATTTTGTTTTGTCTGTTATTTCTTGAAACCACTTAAATCGTACTTTTTATACTTAATAAAATCACTTTTGTTTATTCATTAACCCCGAGTAAGTGATTAATACCTGGGGGAACAAACAACTGTGCATATCTCTCTATCAGTGATATAGAGGGCGGACAATTTATGAGTTTACAAGTAGAGAAGATCAACACACCTATTTCTGTACCTTTCGCACTTTACCCTCCAATAACTGAGAAAATATATGTAAATAATCATGATTGTCCTCTACCTAACATCAAGATTCCAGAAATCGTATCCCCCTTTAAACTTGAATCATGCTATGAAAATGCAAGAGCCAGTAAGAGAGAATTATGGGTAGGCGATGGCAGTAGCCTTTTTAAAGATGGGAAGGCTGCTTCTGGATATGCAGCGCTTCATGTCGCTCCAGACAAGATCTATCAAGGAACCGTGTCATACCATTCTGCACAAGCGGCTGAAGTTGTGGCCATCATAGTGGCGTTAGAAAATGCTGAGTCGACTGCTAACATCACCATATGTACGGACTCCGACTGGGCTATGAGGGCCTTGTTAGACTGGATGATAGTATGGAAACAGTGGGATATGAAGACCACAGATAATCATCCAGTGGCATATGCTGGCTATCTTATGCATGCTTGGAACTTAGCAGAAGCTAGGAGGGGAGATACTTATCTATTCAAAGTAAGAGCACACAGAAAGAATCAGGCAGAGATATCCATATTAAACAGCAAAGTGGATAAGTTAGCAAAGCAAGCAGCAGTAATGGGACCTGAAACAAGATGGGACAAGGTAGAAGCTAATATAAGTGCAAATAAACCTGTGGACCACACAGATCATCAAGACATAGACATAGTACAATTACAAGAACAAGATCCTGAAATTAAGAAGCTGCTAAAAGATGGAAAACACAAAACATACCTCATCACTCGACATACATCTGGACTAATCATGGCAACAAAAGATAATCATGAAAATACTGATAAGGATACCTTGATTCTAAAATTAGTGATTCCAAACATATTGTGAAGAGAGTTAATCCAATTAGCTCATCAACAAGGGCACTTTGGACTCCAAAAGACTCTACAAAGGCTAGCTATGGTGGGATGGTGGCCCGAGATAATCCGAGATACTGAGCTCTTTATTAATAACTGTTTGAGATGCGCCCACAATAATCCTGATATAAGGATAAGAAAAGGACCCTTACTTCATCAACCGGTAGATGGCCCGTGGATTCGAGTGCAGATAGACTTTATTGGACCCTTACCTAGAACCAGCCGAGGAAATATATACTGCCTGGTGGTAATAGATCCATTTACCAAGTGGATAGAAGGGTACCCAACTAGGAATTGCACTGCAGGTGCGACAGTAAAAATGCTGTTAGAAAATACGTTCAGTCGATTCGGACTACCTCGGATTATTGATTCAGATCAAGGCACACACTTTACCGGAGCATTAACTAAACAATTATGTATAGCCTTAGGAATACGCGAAAGATTTCATGAAGCTGGTCACCCACAAGCCTCTGGGTTAGTAGAGAGATCAAACCGCACTTTAAAAACTGCACTAAGGAAGGTAATTGATTCATCAGGAAAGAACTGGGACAGACATCTACCTCTCATCTTGATGGCAATCAGATCCACAGTGAGCGTCCATGGATTCACCCCGTATGAAGCACTTTTCGGAAGATCTATGGTAATGTCTGAGCAATGGTGGATGCCAGGAGGGGTGCCACCAGATGAGTATGGACCTAGAGCTGTGACGGACAATTACATAAAATCAGTGTTAAATACCATATCAGAGGTGCAAAGGGCAGTGGCGGTTAATTTAAAAGGAAACATTCATAAGATGGATCAAAGACTGAACAACAATTTAAAACATTTAGAGTGGAACATAGGGGATCAAGTTCTCTTTAAGTATTTTTCTGAAAAGAACCATCCATTGAGCCCAAGATGGGTTGGACCAGTAACTGTCATCAATAAAGCCAATCCAACAACTTATCAACTAGAATTGAAGACCGGAAAACGTAAAGTACAAAAGTGGTTCCATAGCTCACAATTAAAATTATGGAAAGGAAACATCTGTACTAATCCATATAGAACAGAAAGTAATAGGACGAGTGATGAAAAACCACCATAAGGATCTAAATTAATTGTCTTATTTTCGTCCACAGAATGCTGAACAAAAGAAATATGAAGACTACAGGAAGATTTCTGATGTACATAGTTATAACTTGGTTAAGTTTATGGACCTGTAGAAGTTTAATAATTAAGAAAAATGAATACTGGATATGCAAGACACATGGAAAACTATCTTTCATGCATGACCATGGGAAGGAATTGGAAACACAAAAGGAATATACCAAACAAGGACTTGAAGAAGAGGAAAATGAGGAATATGTAGATGAAAGAACCAACACTCAAATGAGAGGAAGGGCACCATCTGAAGCCCCTACAAAGCCATATCCAGAGGATATTTACAGACGCTGGAAGAAACAGGATCTACCATCAACTTTCAACGTAACTCTGAAAGGAAGTAAATTCTTTCCTATTAAGATGAACGAATATCTAGGATGTCAGGTTAATCCACAAATAATATATCGATGGAGGAATAAAATCTCACCAATTGCAGAAAAGAAATCAAGAAGATGCCAAAACCAAGGAAAACAACAAGAAAGCTCTACAAAAAGTAGTACAACAGAGGTACCTCGAGCGACTACTAGAAAGCCAGTTAAAATTTTCAGAATCGGATATCACGGAAGAGGGAAAAGAGAGGCAAACAATCATAAAAATTGGGAATGGGTAACCCTTAGAGCCTATAAGGTCATGGAACGTTGCTACCTAGATGTTTCTGAGTATTCTCAGAATCAGTCGGTTATATTACCTGACACTGTTACCACCCACAATCCAGTACAGCGTTTCAGACCTATACATCCAGGATATGGTTGTACATGGAGTATGCCTGAAGTGATGTTTGACAACTGCCATAAAGACCTTTATCAATGTGATATATTTGACATCTTATCTCCTTCTCTAGTTAAACCTGGAAAATTGAACATATCAATAAAAATGTACCATCAACAGACCCATATAGATTTTGTAAATATTTCCATAAAACCTCCTAATTATAATACTACTATATTAAGATTAACCTGTAATTCCTCTTTGTTGGGCATAACATAACATTTCATTGACACAACATACTACCTCAAGATATTGTATATCGGACAATGACATGAATGAATTCAAGGAATTGTGTGCAATTAATTATACTATAAATGTTATGGTCAATCATTCTGGACTATGGACTGTGAGAGACCTGCTGGAGTTTGAATATACAAAGGAAATACATGTGGTAACACCACCTCCCATTTATCATGTTGGACCACTAACCATTAAAAAGGACGTAACCAGAACTTTAATGATAGATCCTCAATATTCAATCAAAAGGATTATCATGCCTCTACAATTATCTATAACATCAGTATATAATCAATGTGCCCTATATACAGAGCCATTTTTAGTAGGATGGAGAGCCTGGGTTCAAGGAGTACTCCCTCCTTCTTCCAACTTGTCTACTAGGCAGAAACGTGATTTAGTGGCAAAGGAGGAGTTGGAGCTGGATTAAGTGTATTAAACACAGTAGACCAACAAATACTAGCAAACCGAATTGGTCAGGTAGGTCATGATGCCGCCTCCCTCACTGAACCACTGACTTCTGCATTTCATGCTCTAGGAACTACAACATTTGACAACACTAAAATTCTTCCATATTGGCTTAAAATTCAAGAGCAAGACCACCTGCTAATACTGGGAGCATTAGATATTCCCCAATCTAATATTTCAGAAGCCCTAGCATGTGTAGAATCTCAGTAGTGGTTGATAATGGTAGCTCAGGCTATCATCAGAGATGGTTTTAACCAGCAACTACCTTTAGAATTGAAGAAAATCATCTACGAGGATGCCAATGATTTTGAGAAAATACATCACCAATGGTGGCAATTATTGACATCCACTTACTTCCAGCACAATGATACGATCATGGCCTTGATTCTTACTTTAAAATCAGCTAATCAAGAAACCGTATATCCTCTTGTTGCTTTGGGGATATATGCTAACCAGTCCTTACTAGTCCCTATAGAAGAACATAAATGGGTACATGTCAACGCTAATAATTCGTACATCCCTATAAATCTGCAAGCATGCGTCCATCAACCCAACCTGGGATATACCTGCACTACCCAAGTGTGGGAGGAGGATTCCAATTGCCTAGACCCTGTAGAGGGAACTTGCTCTTATGAAGTGTTTCACCATTCCCTCAGTAAAGCTTCTGCCATAGTACAAGTAGATTCTGGTTGTTTTTGTAGCCAGAGTTTATGTCCATATTTCTTAGTTAATAATTTGTATAAAGTTAATAATTCAGGAATAGGAAATTTATGTATATGTAAGGTCATACAGTTAATGGGTTGTGATATCAAGGTATCTGTACATAATGTATATATCAAAGATGTGTTCAATGAATATAAATTATACAATACGTTGACACCCATCCATGTTGGAGCAAATCTGGAGGCCATTCGAAAGTTGTTACACCATGAAAAATTGGCTCAGTATTTGAATAATTTGAAATTGGAAGGAAGTAAAACTATTCTCACTGTGTAACATTCTATCTCCGAGATTAGACAAATTACAAAAAAGATTAAGGATGAAACCACCTCTGCCCATTGGTGGGAATCTATCCTGTATACCGACATGGGAAGTATAAGATCAATGTGGTATATTCTTCTACATCCAGTTGTGGTTGTTTTAATTATTCAATTTCTTCTAATTGTGTATGTGGTTATGTTAACTGTGTTAATATGTAAACATAAGAAAGCAAGGAGAAAGTATAAGCAAGTTCCTTTCGATATCTCTGGTTGGAATGCTCCGTAAATACTTCATGTTATTAATGTTTGATGTTGTATTAAATTGTTTGGAATCTTTTGTCCATAGTTAAGGAAAAAGGTCCCAAGGAGGGGATATGTTAGATGAACTGTACTGTTTCAATTAGCTCTTAATAAGACATTTTTAAAATACTGAAGTGAATCACTGACTTTAAACTGTAATTCAAAATGGAGTATATGAACTCTGACTTTGAACTCCATCTTTGAAAGGGGACTTGTTTACCACAAAGATTCTAGCTCAAACCAGTTAGAACCGGTTTTCCCCGCCAAGCCCAGCCCTCAGTGTTCTATCACCTCAGAAGCGTTCCATCACCGCAGAACTCTTCCCTCCAAAAAGGCTTTATAAGGACTTGTTCAGCGCCTGCGCGGGGCTGTCCCTTTCAGCGACAGATCGTACACGGTCGGGTCTTCGCAGAGCTCCAGAGCTGAGATTGAAGAACAACACCTATCCTGTAGTATGTTTGAGGAAGAGGAGTTCTGTCATCGTCATTTCTATATCTTGCATTTCCTGGTGTCCATCATCCCAGAGGGTCTCCTCACCAGCGACGAGAACCATCAGTCGTCTGGACTCCTCAGTGTTCCTCCTCAAGGACTCTAAATCAGTCCAGGAGTTGTAGGTCCTGGGCATCATGTCTGTACGTGACATCTGCTACATCAGAGCAATAGGAAAAGGTTTCTGAGTTGGGGTATTATTTATGGTTTTGTAGAATCCCACGGGAGGGTTTATGGGCCTGACCTTCAAGCTCTCAGAATTAGTCACTGATTCACTGTTTTACTGATTCATGGTTTTGCTGTTTTACTGTATTAATCTTGCATTTCTCCCCCATTCTCCCCAGTCTGTTCCTTTTACCCTTAATACACTCACCTTGTTTGTACTTGATTGTCTTGTTTTCTCTTTATTTGATTCTATACTATATAGGAGGGAGGGTAATATCCACTGGTGATAGACACAGGAGACAGTCGAGTCTGCAGCTTCGGGAAAAGGGGCTTTCCTTTCTTATTTTCTTTTTCCTTACCATTTCTAGAGTTTTCCTTTGAAGCGTTCCCTTCTTCCCCTTGAGGTAACATTCCACTGGCACTTTTTAAAAATCTTTCTGCAGAAATATCCATTTTGAAGTTAGGACAGAGTCTTTATGTAAAGTTTCTTTACATTTCTGGATGGTTCTGTCCTTGTTTAGTAGTGCAGCAATATAAAGTCATTTGACTCATTTGCTTGGTCCATCACCAATGGACTATAACAATTATTGAAATAAAACAGCAGCACATGACTCTGTACCGGTACTTAATTATTTCCTACATCTCAGTGACAAGGTTAGTGGGATCAATTAATATGCAAAACTCTCTCTGTGCAACTGCCAACTGATTGGCAATTGTACAGAGAGAGTTTTGCATAGTCATTTAGATCTTATCATGTTTTGGTTGATTCATATAATGGAATTATAGAAATGTAGAGTTGGAATGGACCTTGAGAGGTCATCACATTCAGTCCCCTGCGCTGAGGCAGACCAAGTAAACCTAGACCATCCCTGACAGGTGTTTGTCCAACCTGTTCTTAAAAACTTCCAACAATGGGATTCCACAACCTCCCTTGGAAATCTATTCCAGAGCTTAACTGCCAGTATAATTTAAAACTTTTCCCAAATATCTAACCTAAATCTCCCTTGCTGCAAATTAAGCCATTACTTCTTGTCCTACCTTCAGTGAACATGGAGAACAATTGGCCACTGTCCTCTTTATATCAGCCCTTAACATACCTGAAGACTGTTAGCAGGTCCCCCTCAGTCTTCGTTTCTCAAGACTAAACATGCCCAGTTTTTCTAACCTTTTCTCATAGCTCAGGTCTTCTAAACTTTTTTATCATTTTTGTTGCTCTCCTCTGGACTCTCTCCAATTTGTCCATATCCTAAAGTGAGGACACAGTACTCCAGCTGTGGCCTCACCAGTGCTGAGAAGAGTGGGACAATTACCTCCTGTGTCTTCAGTATGACCCTTCTGTTAATATACACCAGAATGATGTTAGACTTTTTGCAACTGTGTCATATTATTGACTCATATTCAATTTGTGATCCACTAAACCCCCCAGATCCTTTTCAGCAGTACAACTAAATAGCCAATTATTTTCCCTTTTGTAGTTGTGCATTTGATTTTTCTTTCCTATGTAAGAACATAAAAACATGAGAAAGGCCTTACTTGGTCAGACCAATGATCCATCTTACCCAGTATCCTGTCTTCCAACAGTGGCCCATGCCAGATGCTTGAGATGGAATGAACAGTAAAGAGCAGTTATTGAGCGATCCATCCCCTGTCGTCCACTCCCAGCTTCTGGCCGTTAGAGGCTTTTGACACTCAGAGTGTGGGGTTGCATCCCTGATCATCTTGGCTAATAGCCATTGATGAACCTGTCCTAAATGAAGGAAATGCATTTATTGAATTTCATCTTTTTGATTTCAGACCAATTCTCCAAATTGTTAAGGTCATTTTGAATTTTAGTGCTGTCCTCCAAACTGCTGCAACCCTTCCCAGCTTGGTGTCGTCAACAAAGTTTCCAAGCATACTCTCCAGTCCGCTCTCTAAGTAATTAATATATTGAATAGTACCATACCCAGGACTGATACCTGTGGAGCCCCACCAGATACATCGTCCCAATTTGACAGCAAACCATTGATAACTATTCTTTAAATACAGCGTTTCAACCAGTTGTGCACCCACTTTATAATAATTTAATCTAGACCATATTTCCTTAGGTTTTTTTATGAGAATGTCATGTAGGACTATGTCAAAAGCCTTATTAAAATCAAGATATAAAATATCTACTGCTTCCCCCCATTCACTAGGCCAGTAACCTTGTCAAAGTTTAAAGATTTACATTTCACATTGGCTTCTCAACATATCATTTGACTGTATTAGGTTCTTTAATACAAAACAAATACATTGTATATATACCTTTATTAAAGATGAGTTATATGTCTCTCATTTATCACATTCCTATTTAAAATAGACAGCATGCTTTGAACTACAGTATTTGAAGTACTTTTGTGGTCAGGTTGCCAAGGCAATGGAACTTCCTCAAACTGAAGGAGTCTGTTACCGAATTTAAATAACTTTAATTGTCTGGTCTAGTTTTTTAAATCTGAATTGACACCTTTTAGTTTTCTTTATTTAGTAATAATACTATACCTGGTCATATGATATCAAATAGTCTAGCCTGATCTACTGTATTTCCATTACAAATGTATAAAATAGAAGAAAAAGGTAACAGAAAGTTACTTCTCAATTTAGCAAAAGCTTGTGGTGAAGCCGGGCTACTTGGCTGCGGCAGTAACTCAGTCTACATCTCCTCTGTGTGACACACAGAAACTGCATTTGCTATTTGATGTGTTTTAAGGTGTAGGCCTAAGTTTAACCAAGATTTTGGCCTATGTCTAATGTCTGGATGTCTCTAATGTTATTGTTATTAATAGGCTTCATATTTTCTGCATCATGATTACACTCTGGAGCTTCATCCAGTCACATTTTAAACAGAGATGGACCCAAACAAGAGCCCCAGATCCAAACATCCCCAACCTAAGGGAAAGTTTAGATGCAGGTATGTGGCTCATCTCATCTTTTGTTTTCAAATGGATCCGATAATGGAGCTTTTACCACTTCCCCTTGGAGGCTATTCCTCAGACCTCAGCCATTTTGATTTATGGTAAATTTTCCTTTGCTCATGTTGGGTGCAGCACAGGGAATAGGCAGGGATGTGGGAGGAGGTGGGGGAAGGCAGATAAGAGGCAGAGATGTGAAGAGCCTTGAATGTAAGGACAAGCAGCTTGACACTGATGCAACAGGGGATTAGGAGCCACTGCAGTTCCGAGGCATGCTCAGTCAGAGCAGTGGGAGAGCATATTGCCAGCAGCAAAATATAGAATGTGGAGGGAGCAGATAGGAGATATGACGAGCCCACAGAAGAGGAAGGATCATTGTAGCTGTAGCATCACTGGTATTCTAAGGCAACTGCTCCCTTGGCCAGTGATGTGATGCCTCTAGATATACACCTCAAACTGCATTGGCAGTCTTTGCTACTGTATCTCCTGGGAAGCTCATGTTCCCCTTGCTTCCCGTTATCGCTCCTAGATCTTGCATAGCATTGCCACCTTCCAGGGATCTCCTTCCCATTGAATAGCTGTATTTCAGATTGTTTCCACCCAGATGTTTTTCACTGTTCAATCTCATTCAGTTTATTGCTAACTTTGTTAGGATCCTTTGTGCAATTTCTCTTCTTTGGGAGTGCTCGCAACACCTTCCAACTTAGTATCATCTGAGAATTTAATCAAGGGGTTGTTTACTCTTGCTTCCAGATCATTAATAAAGACATTAAATAAATCTGGTTTATGCCTCGTTCTTCATGACTTTTTCTGAGTAAGTCCCAGTGGTTCAGTAAATTCATTAGCTAATTCTATTAAATCCCTGGGTTACATAATATCCAGGCCTCCCGGTTTGTACAGAGTCAATTTTATCAACTGTTCCCTTTCCTGCTTTTTATCTGAAGCTCTATTGACAAGGTCTGCATTATTTTGCCTCCTACTTGTCCTCAGCCTTTTCTTTTATTTTCTTTGTTTAAAGACTGATGTAAAAAAACAACTTAGTGGCTGGGCTATTCCATCTCACCCCATCTTGATTCCATCTCTCTCTATCTTTATTTTTGTGTAACAGGCTGGCTAAATGTGTCCTGACCTCCTCTCCACAGAGAGGATAAGAGCCTATTACTACTACTGAAAAACAGAGTTACCACTTGAGATAAAAGAGTAGAGGCCTGTGCTTTGGTACAGGAGATCCCAGGTCCACTGCCTGCTGCTGATTTCTCTTGATAACTGTCTCTTTGTGGCTCCTTGTGCTAAGAGAGCATAAAGATGAGCAAGGACCGCAAGGTCAGAAAAGGCTCCTTACATTCCATACATCATCTTGTGTACCTTCACAAAGCCAGGCCCAATGTAGCTGCAGAGAACCACCCCTTCACCTCTCCTTCCCTTTCCTACTCTCCTGGGTATGTTTTGCACTCATCAGGACTAACAGTCTGTCTGGCACACCCATCTCTCCCAATGTCAGGAACACCTGCTAGGCCACACTCCCTGTATTTTGCTATCACTTCCAGCTCCAGTGAGCTTACTTCCCACATTCCTTCCATCTGTGCAGAGAAGCTGAGGTGCATTTACTACCCCTTTGATATCCTTTTTACTGACCCTTTGCTACAGAACATTGCTGGCTTCTTTAGCATTATTCAGACTGGATGCTCAGGGCAGATTTTAGCTAAGAGAAAGCTAAAGTGTGCCTAATAAGCCCTGGAACTTCTTGACCCAGGGTCTATCTGCTCAGGTGGAGACCCTAATCCAAACGTCTGCTTCTCATCGCAGCAAGTGAGGCGTTCTGGTGCCCCGGAAATCCCAAACCCTCCTCTTTCAGCCAATGGCACCACTTGGCCTGCAGCTTCAGCTTTCATCTTTCTCTATTCATATGTGGCATCAGAAAGATCAGCTCTTCCCAGGGCTTTTCTGCTGTTTCTGCCTCTCCTCCTGGTTCCCTTGTGGGGCACAATAAACAGGAGTTCCGCAGCATCCTTTTGGCTGTCCGTTGCCATTCTTATCACATCTCATTCCTTGGCACTTGGGAAGTATCCTCATCCTATACTGTTCTCTTTCAGTGGGTCACAGATAGCCCTGGGCATGACTGAGTAACCAGCCATGTCCACTAGCCTGACCTCCCTCCTTTCAGCATTTTCCTTTTGATCGTGTCATTGGCTGTTACTCCCCTGACTCTGACCACCCACTAACCTGCCTGGGGAGGACTATCTCATGCTGGAGTCTAGGTTGAATGGCTCCCCAGGGGCTTCCTTGCCTGTCACATTATTACAGTTTCATTCATCATCCTGTGCAACTCTCATGCCTGAGTGTGCCTCCCTTCATGATCAGCTTGGATTCTCTCACCTGGTTTAGCTGCTTGCTCAGCCCCTCCAGGATGGAAACTACCTGACTCCATGGTCTCATCTGCTCAGTCTGAGCACCAACCGAGGTAAACTCAGATAGACATATTTATTATTGTTTATATTATGGTAGCACTTAGAGTCCCCAAGCAAGATCAGGGCTCCATTGTGCTAGGTGCTGTACAAACACAGAGGATGAGAGCATACCTCCCCTGGAGAGCCGACAATATAAACAGCCACAACAGACTGTGGTGTGGGTAAAAGGTGTGCGTGAGGGTCACTGGAGGGTTGAGTTACTGGTGTGGTAGCGGGCATAAAACCCCAAAAGGTTTAAATTTCATTCGTATTTTATGTAAACCAGTTTCCCCACCCTCCATCGCTACACAACAAAACACTCAGGCTTGCATAGGACACATTCATAGCAATATTTCCCACACCAGCCTTCTAGCCCCTCTCATCCCTTCATGTGCATGCCTGTATTACACACCTTTCTACATACCCACACATGCAACACGCTCCTCTCTCTCTCTCTCTCTCTCTCTCTCTCTCTCTCTCTCTCTCTCTCTCTCTCTCACACACACACACACACTTAGTCACACTCCTCTCTTCAGAATTTACTCACCCCCACGTACACTCCATGCACACAGGCCAACAGTCCCTCAGACACCTACACACACACACTTACACACGTATATTTACTCACACAAACACACACCCCAGCACCTCTTTTCACACCAATATACCCCTCCCTCATCCCCCCGAGAGACACACATTCTCCTCACACAATTCCACACACCCAAGCTCCCCCGTCCACACACCTGCCCCTCACACCCTTAGAACGCACACTTCTCCCTCACACAAACACCTAGTCATGATGGCTGGGTGTCTGGCTGATTATTGGAAGGCTATGTAGACATGCCACCCCAGTGCTGCTGAGGTCTGCTTCTGTTTATCCAGGGGTCTCAAAGTCCCGGCCCGCGGGCCATCTACAGCCCAAAAACCTCCCCACTGCGGCCCAGGGAGGAGAGACACATGCTGCCGGCAATGTCTGCTGCAGGCGCCAGCCCCTACAGCTCTCATTGGCTGGGGGAGAGTCAGCCATGGCAGCAGCATCATTAGTTGCTGGGCAGAGTCAGCCATGGAGGCAGCATCACTTTTTTCCACAATGAATATAAACAAGTCAAAATACCGAACACAACTATCTGATGCACACCTTGCTGCAATCCTGAAAGTTTCAACTGCTCGGTCACTGAGGCCAAACATCAACAAACTGACAGAACTGAAGCGTTGCCAGGTGTCTGGCAAACACTAAAAACTCTCTGGCAGGCGAAGAATTGTATAACGTTGTGTGACAGTTTTATTATTTCTAAGAAATTCAAAATAAAAAATACAACATAAACGTTTTCTTTTCTGAACACCATCTTCAGTCACATTATTGGCCCGCTGGGAGGATCTGAGGACTGGCACGGGCCCTAAGGTAAATTGAGTTTGAGACCCTTGGTTTATACCATCTCTCATGCTCGCCCCGTCCAAGAGTTTGAGATCATAACCAGAGCTACTGTGAGGTCTGACATCCATTCCTGGCAGGAACAAGCAGCCTCCAAATACTGTTTATTTGTAACTCATACACAGCTCAGGAGCTAATGCAATTCCTGTTATACACAGCGAGGTTTCCAAGGTGTGATGTAGCCAGGGCTGAGGTGCTTTGTATAATGGACGCTTGCTCTGGGAGCCATTTCAGCTGGGGGGCTGGCTAGGTGTGACGCATGCCTAGAAAGGGTTAAACATCCTCCAGAATAAATAACCCCCAAAAGAGATATAGGGAGATAATGTTTGTGTTTTGGGGAATTTACATATGTATGAATAGGGTCCACGATGTAATCAACAGTCCCTGCCTATGCTGTATTCTGATATCATTTAAATGAATTGTAAACACGGGATATCTCAGTATGCATCTCTCTTTGAAATGTACTATGAATGGTGGAGGAAAAAGCAAATGGCCATATGTTAATTCGTATAACTAAGTACCGGTGATGGACGTCCTTCAAAGTCATCCTAATTCCCTTTTGTTCCTCACGGAAATCCCAACTTGTCAAAAGGCACAAAATTGTATAAAAGATCCTTGGGTCCTGATTCTGTCATCTCAGATCTGCTTAGACTTCCTCAGGGGAAGTTTGAGTCGCAAGACTGAGGTCCCAGTTATGCTGGTATGCCCTGAATATGAGATTTGGACATTCGACTATAACCTATGAACTATTTCTGAAAGAACTCTTTGCAGCTACGAAGCTCACCATCCCTGCTATGAATCTGCACCTCAATGAATTGAACTCATGTCTGTATGTACATTGATCTTTTAACAACTCTCTCTCTCTCTTTTGTTTTTTAATAAATTTTAGTTTAGTTAATAAGAATTGGCTGTAGCGTGTATTTGGGTAAGATGTGAAACATTCAGTAACCTGGGAGGTACTGTGTCCGATCCTGTGGGATTGGTTGAACCTTTTCTTTTATATGATGAAATAAGATTTACAGAAATTTTCATCTTATTTGACATGAGTACCTGGATGGAGGCCTGAAGCTGGATCACTTTAAGGGAACTGTGTTGTTTGGACTTCTGAGTAACCAGTAAGGTAATAAAGAAGCTGTTTTATGCTGGTTTGGTGAATCTACGTATTGGAATATCAACCTGCTGTATGGGGATTGTCTGCTCCATTCTTTGCAGTTCACCCTAATTGAGTGACCACAGCTGGCTCCCCACTAGGACCCCGGTCACAGTGGCATAGTCATGCTTGGATACACATTACCACAGGTTAATTGGGTTTTTGGATCAGAACTACACATGCTTGTCAAAATTTAATTATGATATTGGGGAGTTTAAGGGTTAAAAAGCAGTTACAGTGAGTGACCCATGATCAAGATCCTGACAGAAAAAGCCTGGAAGAATTGTGCTTACAGAGAGGGTTGCATTTTAAGCAAAAGGCCGCAGAGCAGGAACTGAAAAATCTGTTAATTGCCAGTGATAAGGAAGCAGACCCAGCGAAAATGTTTGCAGTGAGAAACCAGCAGCTAGAACTTGAACAAAAGCAAAAAATAGCTGATATGTAAGGAGAAGCTGCTGAAAGAGAACGCCTGTGTTTTGAACATGAACAAGAAATGGCAGATATTCGATTGCAGGAACTAGAAGCTAAGGCAAAAGTGGACAGACTTAAGCTCCAACTCAAGAGAATAAAGCAGGAGTTGGGCAAACTTTTTGGCCCAAGGGCCACATCTGGGTATAGAAATTGTATGGTGGGACATGAATGCTCACGGAATTGGGGCTGAGGTGTGGGAGAAGGTATGGGCTCTGGGCTGGACATACAGGTTCCAGGGTGGGGCCAGAAATGAGGAGTTCAGGGTGCAGGAGGGGGCTCCAGGCTGGGACAGAGCAGTTGGGATGCAGGGGGTGGGGGTGGTGTGTGAAGGCTCTGGCAAGGGGTGCAGGCTCTGGGGTGGGGCTGAGGATGAGGGGTTTGCAGTACAGGAGGATGCTCGGGGCTGGGCCTGAGGGGTTTGGAGGGCGTGAGGAGTATCAGAGCTGGGGCAGGGGGTTGGAGCATGGGGGGTGGGTGGCTCAGGAGTACAGGCTCCAGGCAGCGCTTATCTCAAGCAGCTCCCGGAAGCAGTGGCATGTCCCCCCTCCAGCTCCTACGTGGAAGCGCAACCAGGCAGCTCTGCTGTGCGCTGCCCCGTCCGCAGGTGCTGCCCCTGCAGGTCCAGTTGGCTGCCGTTCCCGGACAATGGGATCTGTGGGGATGGCGCATGGGATGGGGGCAGCATGCAGCGTGGAGCCCCCTGGCTGCCCCTATGCGTAGGATCCTGAGCGGGGACATGCCGCTGCTTCCAGTAGCTGCGCGGAGCGGCCCCCAACACGGCTCCCTGGCTAGAGCACCAGAGTGGGGCAAGCCCCAGACCCCGCTCCCCAGCAGGAGCTTGAGGGTCAGATTAAAACAGCTGCCTGGCTGGATGTGGCCCGCAGGCCATAGTTTGCCCACCCCTGGAATAAAGGAACAAGAGGAACTGTATCATCCTGAAAAAACAGTTCCTCTCAACGACGAAGATGGGGATAAAATCTATCCAGTTTGTAACCGTGTTGGTATGTTGTTTGACTCTAAGCAGTTGTCTGTGTAACCAAATTTACCCCAACACTGCCACCTTTTATGTAAATGCTTTTAATGTGAGCTCAGGTGAAGGTAACCCCATAACTTGTGCAGAGAATGTAAAAGTCAATGGTAAAAACTGTTTAGGGCAAATTACAGCTTCCAAAATCACTCTTGTTAAAACAGATTTTGTTAAAGAGGAAGATTATTTACCAAATCAGAGTGTGAATATTGTGATCTTCTATGAGTTTACTGTAAGTGTGCCTTTAGCCAGAATCCATCTTGAATGAAATGGTGTTAAACATGAAATTATAGCTGGTGTAAGGAAGGTATTGCCTAAGGATTTTTTGATTGAGGATGATATTAAAACTTTGTTCAGTCAAGTTGAGAACATAAACCAGTCACAGGAAAGAAATAATCCTGAACCTGTGTCTACTAGGGGCAAGGATTTGCCTATGGAGGGTTTCCCCAAATGTTTGTATGAGGAAGATAGCTGTTTGTCTGTGCAAAGAAGCAGTGCATATGTGGAAAAAATTCCCAATTGTCTGTCTGGTATCTCAGAAGTGAATCTGACATTAGATAAGGCTCAGGAAGATATTTCTCTAGAGCAAATTAAAGTTGGTGATCAGGTTAAAGCCCTAATTGAGGAAGAAAAGGGTACATTTTTTATGGGTGATGGAATGTTGGCTAGTAAAGCTTGGGAAAGTAAGTCTGACCCAGGTAAAAGTGATGTGCTTAAAGTAGCTCAGTGTAATAAGACACTATTTGTGGAAAATAGCAGTTTATCTGTTAAGGGAGGGAAAGGCAAAGAAAGTTTAGATGAGCATAGGCAGCCTTCTGATCTGATGGCTTTGTCTAATCAGCAGTTTGTGAAGGCAAGGTTAGTGGAACATGAGTAACCCTATACCTTATCTGTTACCAGTGTGGAGAATTGTGACAGTGAAGGAAATGTTCCTGTGTCTGTTAGGGGTAATGACTTGCCTATGAAGGGAGCTACCCCAATCTCCAAGCAATTGTCCGTGAACAGCCATGTGTGCTGGGACAAAGGAAAAGCTATCCCAAGCTGTTTGTATGGTAAAGGCGAATGTTTCTCCAGCTCTTTTCTGTCTGTAAAGCAGACAGAAGAAGCCTGTCAGCCTATGATGATTGAAGATTTATCAGTTAACCCAGAGCTGATTCTGGATACAACTAAAGCCCAGGAAGGAAGTGGTCCTGAACTTGTGTCTGCTAGGGATGATGATATTGTAGCTAGGTTGCATCCAGTTGATGTCATAAATAGCTCCGAGAGACCAAGCGATTCTGGTGCTTTTATTTTGCCTGTTGCTAGTGTGTTGTTGGGTAAAGATATGACAACCTTGCCTGATCAGGGTGATATCATAGCCAGGGCACAAGGAAAGAATGAAGGTGATTTGACTATGTTACTCACTGACAGAGTGGAAACTTGTAACAAGGAAGAGAATGCTTCTAATCTTTTGACTATGAAGTCTAGCAGTTTACCTGAAAGGGGGTTTTGTGAAAATCCTCCTGATGGGCCAGAAGTGATTCTGAATGTATGTAAAACTCAGAAGAAGTTTGGTGATTTCTTTGTTGTGCCAAAGTCGGTTCTGGACATAAATAAAGCTCAGAAAGAATGGGTTGCAGTGCAGGATATTGTAAAAGAAAAGGAATTTCTTAGTGAAGTCTTTAAAGTCTGTGACAAGGAATTGTTTCCATTGACCCTTAATGGGCCATTGTTGATAGTAAACAGCCTCTCTTCTGGGGAACGTGTGCTGGTGCCTAGTGGCCAAAGTCTTTCAAATGAAAATGAATCCACGGAATTTGCTTTGAAGAAAATCCATGGTGGAGAGCTTTGAGGAGATTTTAGGTAGAATAAAAATTGTTAGGGAGTTTAAACAGCCCTATAAGCTTAACCAGCTTGTTGGGGAGACAACAGTGTTGGCACAGGACTGTCTCCATGTTGATTCTTTGAGTAAACAGTCTGTATCTCAGGTTCAGAGGGATGACTGGACAGATGAATCTGCAGAGCAGGAGGACAGTTGTGCAGTTAATCTCTCGAGCATACAGGGGATGGCAGGTAAATTCTCATCTCTAGATATTTTGGATATGACTTGTAGTCTTTTAGTGTACTTGACATCTGATTCCATGTGGAAGCAGAGGTTGGTAAGGGAAGAACAAAGAAACCTTAAATCTAACATGCTAGTGAAAATGGATGGTATCTCTTTAGGACAGAGTCCAGCCTTGGAAATGGTAAAGGTTGAGGATTTGAAAACTAGTAAACAAGCTAATGTCTGTGTTGATGCAAATTACCTGATGGACTGGGGGGAGAAAGACTTGCCCATAGCCATTAGCAAAGAGACCTACATGGGACAAAGGGTTAACACACTGGGTTTGCACAGCTAGGTACCATACTTGCGGCCAAATCAGGCTGAGGCTACGAGTGAAATGAGATTGGGGGGTCTAATCACCAGTGGAGATTTAACTGCATTACAAAAGCATCACGTTGTCTGGCCCAGCTAGAACCATTGTCTAGGAAAGGTACAGAACCAGGATAGCAGGAGATGCTGCAGGTCCAGACGGAGGTGCATGATCAGAGCAGGACGGGGGACGGATGATTGGAAGAGCAGGAGATGTTGTAAGGCAGCACTGAGGTACGATAATGAAGCAGATTGTGGGCAGAAGACTGGGATGTCAGGGAGTGTAGGCAGGGAGGATTGGGGTTCACTGGCAGACCTGTGTGTGCGTGGCAGTGCAGGACTCGAGGAGCAAGGGGTGCTGCAGGTGAGGAATGAGAGTCATCAGCCACTGCATGTGGAGAATCCAGGACTGGGCTAGTCGAGCATGTGGAGAATCAGGATTGAGCTGTTTGTTCAAAGCCTGCACTGTGCCTGCCTGCATCACGTCGGGCCTGGCTCAGTATTAATTCCTCACTTTCACCAGCACCAAATTCATCCAGTTTGAAATGGACAAACAAACAAACAGCTCAAACCAATGAATCATTCTAATGAGAAGACTTCGGCTGGTCAGTGAATCATCCCACAGAGGCAGCCTTAATGAAGAAAAAGCCCCACTGTCCTATCTGTTAAACACAAGCCTTGTCAGGTGGTGCTCTATCATATGAGAGGCTGGAACAAGCATTCAAAGGGAGGTGGCCCTTGAGGGGAGGGCGGGGGAGAAGCCGAGGTCCACTTGTGAAATATGGGCATCTGTTGAGCTGCGATAACTAGCGGAACAATTAGATTATCCCAGCTGTGTGCTGTCATGGATGTTTGTCCTGCCCATGGGAGTGGGGCTCCCTTACTCTGTCCTACGTTACACAAGGAGGGCCACTGATGTCAGTGGGAATCCTGGATGTCATCAAAGGGGAGAGCTCGTTGGAGCACTGGTGGAGGGGCTAGCTGCCTGAGCTTAGACCGATGGGGTATGGCTGGCTTGAGCGCCAGTGGCTAGCCTGAGCCGCCACTGGTGCTGCAATGTCCACACAGCTAGTCTTAGCTCGCTAGCGCAGGTCGTGCTAGCACAAGTCTCACTCCCAGCTGCTGTGTAGACATATCCAAAGAGAGCATATAGCCCTAGGTTTGTCTCTTCCCCATTCTGTGGGGCAGACAGCACAGAGACCCGTCAGCGCCCCTTCCACATTAGAGAGGCGCCCAAACCAAAATCATGCATCAGAACATGGCTGAACTGTGGCAATGTCTGGTTCTGCAGCTGGATCAGGGCTTGGCAGACTGGGTCCATCTTTCCTACAGACCAACAGCTGCAGAGGGGGCAGTGATAGGTTGCATCAGTCACCCCATAACTTCAAAACATATCAGCAGTTCCAGAGTTCAGGTTGGCTGTAGATTTACACTTTCAGCTGGAACAAAGTTCTGGAAGCCTATCTGTTAGTGCACGTAAATATATTCATCGTATGCCATTCATGCGTGAAAGCACTCAAATCTAGTTTGTCATTTGCAGTGTTGCATAATTTTTAGTTTACTGTGGTTTCTAAAAAATGTCTAACCTCATCTGAGGCTCAAGCGAGGAACGATTGGTGTTTTGGGTTGTGTTTATGTGCTGGGCTGTGTAATGTACGTGTGTTTGTAATAAATAGAAACTTACATGCTAGAACTTGTGTTTGCTAGTGAAGCGAACTCAACCTGTATTCATGGGATGGAATTTGTTAGGGTGGTCTCATGGCAGGAAGACACTGCAATCTAAACATCAGATTTTGGAGTAGCAGATCAATGAAATGATTAACACGAAATGTGTGCTGAAAGCTAGCAGCTAACGGAGCAAAGGATGGATAAGCTGGTGGGAACATGCATCAATCACAGCTGCATACAACCCGTCAATCGTCAGAGTTAAGGTTACAATTTACGAGGCCTGTGATGGTTCATTGTGCTGCACCTTGCATAAGACTTTAAGGTCAGAAGGGACCAGGGTGATCATAGTCTGACCTCCTGCTCATTGCAGGCCACAGAACCTCACCCACCCGCTCCTGTAATAGACCCCTAACCTCTGGCTGAGTTACTGAAGTCCCCTAATCAGGATTTAAAGATTTCAAGTTATAGAGAATCCACCATTTACACTAGTCTAAACCTGCAAGTGTCCCATGCCCCATGCTGCAGAGGAAGGTGGAAAACCCCCAGGGTCTCTGCCAGTCTGACCTGGGGAAAAAATCCCTTCCTGACCTCAAATATGGTGATCAGTTAGATCCTGAGCATGTGGGCAAGACCCACTAGCCAGACCCTGGGAAAGTGTACAGCAATACAAAGTGTTAGACACTCACCCTGCATAGGGTTACCATATTTTGTGCCTCCAAATGGAGGACACTCCATGGGGCCCCGGCCCCGCCCCCAGCCCTACCCATGCCCCCCGCCCCAACTCCGCCCCCTCCCCAAAGTCTCCGCCCCC